>NC_079512.1:2974886-3245901 GCF_000801105.2 Raphanus sativus | reverse complement strand
AACCGTAGTTAAAAGAGTTCAGATAATTTTACGTTTGGCGATACAATCGTTTGTATTTCGCATATTCATACAATTTTATCAAATCTGTGGTATTTTATGACAACATGACTAAATTGCGTACAATTTCCTTAATTAACTTTTCAAATCTAATACATATGAACAGAGTAGTGTCCTTTTTTCTTCTCAAAACCGCATGTGTCACTAAACGCATTTTGAAAAAAAAAAAAAAGAGAGATACATATGCTTATTCACTTAATTTGGTAAAAGCTAAAGGTGTTTTAGTATGAATACTCAATAAGATAATATGGATGCATAAAATAAGTATATTCTATACTCTGTTGATATTCGGGAAGTATGCCTTGCGATGATTTCCACGTTGATGAGTTTCATTTGCATGAGTTCACATGTGAACAGTATCTTCAAATACACACTTATTCCCTAACCTAACAGCACTAACGTCATTCAGGAATCAGCATCAGTACAAGCTCGTGAAGTCCCCTACGCTGAGAATCTTAAAAAAAAACTAATATGAAAATTTAAAGTTCGATAGATGTTCTCATTTTAATGCAATTAGCATCATGTGCGGTGGTTCGTATGAATAAAGTGGTGCCGGCAGATTTGAGAATTTTAAACTTCGACGAAATCTAATATATTTTAAAAAGACTATAATATTAATTAACAATTATTAATTCTTTGTCCAAGCTTTCAAAAATAAAATTTATTTGTTGTCAAGTAATCAAACCGTTAAAGTGTGAACCGTTAAAGTGTGAATAAGATTCGTTCTTTTTCTGTCTGTGTGACATGTCATGCGTGTCCCATTAAAACCCGAATCCCACTTAACAAAGCTGCTAAAGTTTCCAAGTATCGTGCAATAATCTTGGTCTATAATAGTAATAATAACGAATCTAATCTATTAAAACTAAAGTACATTTTGTACTTGACCCTAAATTTTCCACAATAATTACCATCACATGCCATTGATCTAAACCATGTTTCACTTAAATCAAACCAAGTAAATTTAATTTAAATGATTAACCAAACATTACATCTATACCACACTTCAAATAAACCAACGGCTTTAAACAAATTGCTCATGTAACCAAATCTTTGACTTATGTCACGTATTTGTTGAAATATAACCTTCTAAATTAGGATTAATAATATGAATCTTTTCAATTATATCGACCTTACGATCAAGCAACATCTAACTATAGCAATAGGTATATTCTCAAATCTCAATTTCTCCATATGTATATATAAAAATAATAATTTGAAGTTGATTTATATATCAAAAAAATAGATTCAAATATACATATATTCAAAATTTTATTTTTACTAAAATATTTTTCAATAACCATTATTATAAAAATGTTTTCAATATATTTAACAAAAATACAATACAAAGTCCAATTTCATATACCAGCTTAATTATATTTTTTTATATTTCACATTAAATTTTTTAAAATATTATATATGTGATTATTTATATATTAGTACATATAAAATACTATTAATTATATGTTTGGTCCATTGAAAAATAGATTGTGAATTATGAGTGTGCGTTCTGGTGCCCATTCAGGTTCGGTTTGGGTCTATTTGGATTACGGGTTTCGGAATCAAAGATTTCAGTACCATTAGGATATTTCTAAATTTTGATTCGGATTCGATTCGGTTATTTGCGAGTTCGTTCGGGTTCAGATAACCCATTTAAACAATTTTTAAAAATTCATTATATACTTTAAATTTTTCAAAATCTATAAACAAAATAATAGATTACATATAAATTTGAATAACATATGTTAAAATACCCAAACTTAACATATAAATTAGTTTGATTTAAATATTTGGATAGAAAATCAGTAATTATTTTGAGTATTTTTGGTTTTTTAAATATACTTTAACTATTTTAGATATTTACATTTGACTATTTTCAATTATTTAAACCAACTTAAAAGTGTCATATATATACTAGATATTTTATATACATTAGATCTTAAAAATATAATATATATATATATATATATATAAATATATAAATCTATTTCGAATATATTCGGGTATTTGAAATACTTTGGTTCGGATTGGATTCGGTTTTAATTCTCTAAATACGAAAATTTTGAATAATTTAGATATTTAATCAATTTCGGCTCGGATTCAGTACTTTTTTGGATCGGTTCAATTTTTTGGATTCAGGGTTTTGTTCTAACTCTAATATTAACATGAAAAATAAATAGCATTATATTTTATAAAAAATACACCCGCACGGACGTGCGGGTCAAAAATCTAGTAATATGTTACATTTTACGTACACGGCATTCGATGTGTGTGGGCTGTGGAGAACTTTGATTGTCTAGATCGGCGACATATACAACAAGAGCCGTTGCTATCTTGTTTCATACTCCCTTCGCTTCATTACTGTTTAAAGTTTTCACACACACTGACACACATATATGAAAATAGGTAACAAGTTATTTTTTTTCTTTGTAGTATAATAAGGAACAATACTTAGAGACTTTTTAAATTCACCTCACATCTATTAGCCAATCAAATCGCCACATAAGCTTAATGACAAAAAATATTAAATTTATTTTAAAAAACCCAAAAAATCTTTTAAATGTCAATTTTAACAAAATTAGTACCGCAAACTAAACCCTAAATTCAAACCGTAACCCTAAACCCAAACCCTATACCCTAAACCCTAAACCCTAAACCCAAACCCAAGCCCTAAACCCAAACCCTAAGCCCTAAACCCAAACTCTATACCCTAAAACCAAACGCTAAATTCTAAATCTAAACTGTAAATTCTAAACCCAAGGGTTTGGGTTTAGGGTTTATAGTTTGGATTTAGGGTATAGAGTTTGATTTTAGGGTATAGGGTTTGGGTTTAGTGTCTGGGTTTAAGATATAGAATTTTATTTTAGGGTATAGAGTCTAGAATTTAGGGTATAGGGTTTGGGTTTAGGGCTTAGGATTTGGGTTTAGGGTATAGAGTTTGGGTTTATAGTTACGGTTTGGATTTAGAATTTAGTTTGCGGTATTAATTTTGTTAAATATGACATTTAAAAGATTTTTTGGCTTTTAAAAAATGTATTTAATATTTTTTGTCATTAATCCTACGTGGCGATTTAATTGGTTAATAGAGGTGAGGTGAATTTAAAAAGTTCACCCTAGAAGTGAATCTAAGTATTGTTCTATAATAAGTGCACTTCAGTATGATCATATCACTAATAAAAAGGTTAAAAAACAGAAATAAAACTTCTATATCCAGAAAATGCAGTAAAAATGACATTATGTAGTAAAAAAAATTAAACGACATTTGATACTGTATAAAATTAATGGAATATTTTTGATAAATAAAGAGTTGTCATATGCTTTATTAATTGGTCGTGACTGCATAGAGAGGCCACGACGTTGTCTTTAATGCATAACACGACGAGAATTCAATCAATTGTCCATGACTCCATGTTATTGTAAGGACTGCTTCTTATGTTTTTTTTTTTTTGCTAAAAAAAAAAAAAAAAAAAAAAAAAAAAAAAACATAAGAAGCAGTCCTTATGTTTTTTTTTTGCTTTAAATAGTTTTTACATTTTTTTTGTTTATTGTATAAATCCGACATATCAAAACTAGGCTTTGCTCATGCAGTTTATATGATAGTCTTGCATACAGTTTATCAACTTCACTCTGTAACATTGAGTACGTTCTTTCCAAAACCGAGATCAGGCGATAAAACATATAAAAACTAATTAAACTGAAAGAAAATAACTAAACTAATTTTACCAAAAAAAATAACTAAACTAAACAGATAATCTCTCTTCGCGACAACGGATTTCTAATAAATCCTGTAAACATTAGCTTCTTCTTCATAATAGCTGGTTTTTATAGTTGTAAGAAACTTTTGAGTTTTGAACTAGCAAGTTTATATGTTTATAATGATTTACCAAAAATTTAGTAAATAATGACGTTTCCTATACATATTAAAACCTTTAATACATTAAAGCTAATAAAGTTGAGTGTTATAAAAAGTACATTTGATTTTTGTCGCCTTTCTAATTTTGATGGCAATTATACAAATCAAATAACCTACATGTGATATTCTGAGACTTGTCCTGTATATATGATTATTTTTTCTAACTTAACATTCTAGAGAACTAACGGATACTACAAATAGCCAATAATAGAGATGTACATAAACTGAGAATTCGAAGAGCCGAATAGAAAATGATCCGAAAAGGTGGTACCGAACCAAAATTAAAACTGGTTAAATATCTGGATAATTTCAAAATTTTGTCATCTAGAAAACCTGAACTGAACTTCGAACCAAAAAACCAAGAGTATCAGAATATATCTGAATCAAATTTATACTCTTAAATATATTAGTTATTTTAGATTTAATATCCAAAATATCTAAAATATATAAGATATTTTGAAATTATCCAAAATACTTAAAAATACATACCAAAAGTCAAAATTATATATCTAAAATAACAAACACTAAAATACTTAAAATATCTATTGATTCTCCATCAAAATATTCAAGTTAAGTCAACTTTTATGTTAAGTTTGGACATTTTGGCATATATTATTCAAACTATATGTTATATATTATTATTTTCAGATTTTGAGAAAATTAAAAATATATAAATTAAAAAATAATTTAAATGAGTTATCCGAACCCGCAAAGATCTGAACCAAGCATAAATTGATAAATACTCGAACGAAACTGAAATCTTTAATCCCAAAAACTCAAAACCGAGTAGATATGAACCGAATCTAAATAGGTACATGAATGTCCACTCCTAATCAACAAGCCATACAAGCTGACAATTATACATATTGATCTTCATCATAAGACTTCTTTGACAGCATATTAGCAGCTTGATTCTTCTATCTTTGACAATCTCTTATATATTAAAAGAGAAACACTACAACGCTGAATCATGACATGTGTCATCATATATAGTATATTTTTTTATTAAACTAATCATATAATTAATTGTTAATATAAAAATATTATTCATTATTTCCGTAAATTATTATTTAGATTTATTTACCATAAAATAATTGTAAAAAACAATGATTATTTTGATTTATATATCCGCATCAATTTAGTTATATATAAGTAATAGTCAGTGACCTCTCACTAATTTAATATAAATAAAAAACACAAATAAATAGTAATACATAAAACTGTACGTATATACAACATTCATTCCGCCAAAGCACATATCTTAATCTAGTTTTTATATTATAGAGGAAGCATATAAATGTTTAATATATAGCGTCATAAATAAAAACGTTGAAACTGCAATCAGGGACAAAACACATTTGGTAATTTGATAGTCTGATTACCATTCGGAAAAGAATTTTCCACTAATCCAAAAAGGAGAAATTGACAAATCATCTTTAAATGAAAAGAAAAACACATATCTTTGACCCAAAAGAGAAAATTATTGTTCTAATAATTCCATCTTTACAAGACTTTTGATCATAAATGAGAAAAGTTTCCTAATTAATAATACGAGAGCCTGCAACCATTCGTGGAGTACACAAATTGTTATACACACAGTATAAGAGATGTTCCAAGTTGTTGCTGATGATGTGAACCATAAACATTGAAAATATTAGAAGACCCATGATTATAACTTATATCAAAAAGCCTTTCGGTATTCTTTGAATCTATTTATTTTCACGTCAACATTGCTCCGAGTCTTGTTGTTGCTGTTTTCAGTACATGTCTTGTACTAGTGTCACATTCTTCACACGATCGGCTCTAACCCAAGCAGGCTCTTCAGGTTCAGGGACAAGACGTGAGAGTTCGAATTTCAGAAGCAAGAGTATATGTTCCATGATGAGAATTGCAGCTAGGTCTAGTTCCATCTTCCATTTTCCTTCTTGATGGAAGGAACACAAGAAAGAAATATGCAACGCATACCAAGAGCGTTGAGTTTGTGCATTATGCACGTTATTACTAGAAATCGAACACAAGAAAGAAATCACTGAGTGAAGCGAGATAAAAACAACGGTGCATGATGCCTTATCATATAAAACATGTTTTTCGTGCTATCCAAGTCACTTGCCATAACGAAAGCTCCAAATATTGCAAGTGTGAACGGGTAGCTTTTTTTTTTAATCAAAAAAAAGAACGGGTAGCTTTAAAGAATTTGTTCTTATTTAAATTATATTACCCTGTGCAAGACATATATTCATGTTTGTAAAAAAAAAAAAATCCCAAAAGCTAAAGATGAAAATGACAAAATGTTAACTGTTAGGGAAGGCATGCACAAGCAAACATCATGATCATTCCAAACTAGTTCTGCAGCTACTAACACGAACCTAAAAATCTGAATGGGTATCAACCCAAAAAATCTGGTTCTTCTCGGTTCGGATATGTACATTTTTCCCTATTCGATAATATTTATTTAGACATGCGAGTCGATCGGTTTGGTTCGGTTTCTACCGACGTCCGATAGGATACATGATAACCCAATTTTTTTTATCGGCATTAGTTATTTTGTATATTTCAAATATATTTATAGCATTTTGGATATTTTTTAAGTTGTGAGGTTTTGATATCATCTTTTGAGTTTCGATTAAATTTTCAGATTTTTAGATATTATTTTTAGTTTTCCAGATATTTATATATATTTTTCGGGTCTTTTAGTATCAAGTAATTTAGATACTAAAATTCTGAACTAAACCATATCAAAATATTTTGGGAGTATTACATGGTTATGTTAACCAAAACTCAAACCAACTTAGAACCAAATTAAAACATTAGTACGTTTTAAATAGATTCAAATCACCTCTAACCGAAAGATCTAGATCCAATAAAAACCAATCAATGAATCTAACCGAAAGATCTAGATCCAATAAAAACCAATCAATGAACCTCTTCCAAACTACGAGTTAGGAATCTCCAAAAGCATAACACAACTTTTACATTTCAGTTTTTTTTTCTTTGTTTTTTTAGCTGAGGCATATGCAATTGCCTAGCAAGCTACATCCTGTGGATAAAATATTAAACCGGATACTACCAACAATCACTAAACCACGGTTGATTGAACCAGCCAAGTCTGATATGGATTAGGAAAACCAAAGTTGACTCCAACATTATAATTGACTTTTCTAGGGGACCCACTTAAAATATTAGATTCCTTCTTTCTTCTTCGTCATCATCTCTTCTTAAAGAACAAATCGTAAAACAAACGCGTCGAGACCTTTCCCCCAAATTCAAATAAAAACCCTAATTATCTAATTGGAATCTCCACCGATAGATCTGAATCGATTTTCAACATGGGCAACACAGACAAGCTGATGAATCAGATATTCGACCTGAAGTTCACGTCCAAGTCTCTCCAGAGGCAGTCGAGAAAGTGCGAGAAGGAGGAGAAGGCAGAGAAGCTCAAGGTTAAGAAGGCGATCGAGAAGGGGAACATGGACGGAGCTCGGATCTACGCCGAGAACGCGATCCGCAAGCGTAGCGAGCAGATGAACTACCTCCGCCTCGCTTCTCGCCTCGACGCTGTTGTGGCTCGCTTGGACACTCAGGCGAAGATGGCTACCATCACCAAATCGATGACTAACATCGTCAAGTCCCTTGAGTCTTCCCTTGCCACAGGTATATATACATCGTTCAAATGGTGATTTTGTATGTTGATGTGCTGCTAATCATTGATTAGGGTTTAATTAAGCTAATGTGGAGTTTATGCTTATTGGGTAGAGAGAAATGTTTTGTTTTTATGCAAACACATAAGAAAGGTGCTTCCTTTAGTCTCAATTGCATACTTCTTCAAGCTTTGTGTTGTATACAACTTTGTGTTCTTATCAGTTAATGATCGGTTTTGAGTATTGGCTCTGCCTGTTGATGGTGTTGCTAATCGTTGATTAGGGTTTAAGTTTATGCGTTTCCGTCAAGTTTTAGTTATGAGATTTTAGGGTAGTGTGGAGTTGCATGATTCTTATTGGTTTTATAGAGAGAGGTTTTGTTTTTATGGACACACACAAGAAAGGTCCATCCTTTAGTCTCAATTACATACTTCTTCTCATAAGAGTAAGCTATCATGAACGGAAGAGAGTGAATAGCAAAGTAGATTCATTGAGTTGTATATAAGTTCTTATCATTTATTGATTGGTTTTGAGTATTTGTTCTCTGCATGTTGATGTGCTGCTAATCATTGATTAGGGTTTAGTTTATGAGTATTCATCAAGTTTTAGTTATGACATATTAGGCTAATGTGAAGGTAGATGATTCTCATTGGGTAGAGAGAAAGTTTTTATTTTTATGGAACGCATAAGAAAGGTTCATCCTTTAGTCTCGGTTGCATACTTCTTCTCATAAGAGGAAACTAGCATGATCAGTAAAGAATGAATAGCTAGTAGATTCATTGTATACAGCTTTGGGATTCTTATCTGTTCATTGTTTCTCTTACCAGGCAACCTACAGAAGATGTCAGAGACGATGGATTCATTTGAGAAGCAGTTTGTGAACATGGAGGTGCAAGCTGAGTTCATGGAGAACGCAATGGCTGGTTCGACATCATTGTCAACTCCGGAAGGCGACGTCAACAACCTGATGCAGCAGGTGGCAGATGACTACGGTCTTGAAGTCTCTGTTGGACTTCCTCAGGCTGCTGGCCATACCATCCCTACTGCTACAGAGGAGAAAGTCGATGAGGATGATCTGTCAAGGAGGCTTGCAGAACTCAAGGCCAGAGGATGAACTATCTGCCACTTACGACGAGATCCTTATCGAAATGTTGCTACTATTATCTGCGAACACTGACGCATTTGTGTATATTGCTCACTTTTGAGACTTGCTTTGTCTACTAACTTTATATTAAAATATTTGTGTTTGTTTTACCACTTCAATGATATGAGTTTGTGCAACAAAAAAGTAACATCCTTATCTGCAGAGTTTATGCAGATATATATTGTTTTCTATGCAGAAGGGCCTTGTCATGCAACCATTCTTATGAGCCAGTGAATCTTCTTTCGAAGCTTGTTGATCATCTTGGTTGATTTAGGGCGTGAGAGATGGAAGCCGATGGAGTCAAGGTACCAGCCGCTTCTACCGTTCATGCCAACAATGCGTCCTCCGTTAACTGAGAAAGTGAAAGGTGTTCCTTGATCAACTCCATAAGGTCCATACACTTGTTTATTGCTCTTGAAGGTCATTGATCTGATCACAGGAGTGCCACTGTGTACTACTGGACTGTAGTAACCACTCACGCCAATCAGATACTCTTCTGGGTATTGCAGCTTTATCTGTGTAAACTCGGTTCGTGTAAAAGAAGCCACAATCTAAGAGAGGAATGAATGTACAGAAACTGAGAGAGGAATATTACCTCTGTTGTTTTGTTGCCTCCCTGACCTCCATGCTTCTCTGATCTCACAGCTTTACCATTCTTATCGTAGACCAGAGTGATGGAGTCAATGCAGTGATCATAAACAAGTTTGATCTCACGGACACCATAATAGATCCCGTCATCCCAAACGGTTCCTCCATTTCCTCCCCAGGGTCCAATGAACACTGTCAGATTCTTATCACCTTGTTGCTGTTGATCCATGTATCTGTCCTGCTGTTCGATTGTCAAACTTACTTTGTAAACAAGATAAATAAGGGAAGATGCTAAAGAAACCAAAATTTAACAACAAAGATGAAGTTGCTATTTGTTTGATACCATTTATGAAGAACCAAACTTCTCCTTTTTTGCTACAGCAGAAGCTTTTTGGAATTCAAACAGGTTGTCGATTGATACATAACAGGAACTGAGTATTTAGCTTTTGCAACAACGCATATAAAAAGAGGGCAACAGGATGAAGAGACAAAGACTTCGCAGGAAGGTATTGGATTCCAAGGCAGCACTGAGTGAGGATGATAGGTATGTCTGATTGTCCTATCATACTTTGCCGAAGGGACTGGTAGATTCCAGAAAACTTCAAGAAGAAACATTTTCATGGAACATATTCCATCATAGTGTGCCAAAAGAAGACGAGAAGAATATTGCCTCATGATTTAATTTTGCTCTGTATGTTCATGTAAGAGAAACATAGCTACTCTGAGCAAGATCAGCTCTTGATCATTACATCTCAGTCCTGCTGAATATTAAAGAACTCTCTATACTCTATTATTACATCAATCAACGAGAGTAGTCCAATAGAAACAATGAACAAATGAATAGACTAACGGTAAAAGCACCTAATAGAGAGCTATACAACAAAAGAAACAGTTAAGTAATCCAGAAAAGAAATGCCATCAAGCTCATCTGAAAATCAGTATCTCATTCTCTCTTTCAGCATCTGCAGACCCATGTACCTGCAATTTTAGTCATATAGAGAATTGTTTTTACTCTAATCAAAAAGCATTGGTAATGGTATCAAAAAGTACAAACTTTTTACCTTCCAAGCATCATCAAGGTAGCTTGTGGATTAGTCCCTGGAGAGATATTAAAGGTTGATCCATCCACGATCCTCAATGAATCAACACCAATGACTTTGAGATCAGAGTTCACTACTCTCCCCACAACGCAGCCACCATGGTAGTGCCAGATAGTGCTCACAGTTCGTCTACAGAAGTCTGCCATCACCAGATCATTAGTCTGGTCCAATGGCAACGGAACTCCAACGAACCTGAACCTATGGCTCCCAAACCACTCCCTGACCATAAAGTCCCGCATAGCTCGGCTCCTAAGTATTTCCCCAATCTTCCTAGTCCCATTCACACACCTCTCCAGATCCTGTGGATCACTGAAGTAGTTAAACCTAACAACCGGGTTCACCCTCACATCCGTCGAAGCCAACCTCAGCGAACCAACAGACACCGGACCTAGAATCTTCTCCATTATAGTCGTCACAGGAACATACAGAGGAGAAGCCGGAGCCCTGATGAAAACTGAATGCAGAGGAGACGCAAACGGGATCACGTTAGAAGCAGCTTCAAGAAAAGCACCGTCCTCAGTAACACCCACCACTTGTATCAACGAGTTCTCCATCGGAACGGGTGGAACAATAGAGATACCGTTCCTCGGGTTATCATACACAAACCCTCCCACGTGAGGCTGGTCAACCGCCACAGGGATCCCCCAAGTCGATAGGTAACTCCTCGGACCAATCCCGCTAAGAAGCATCAGCTGCGGACTACCGAGCGAGCCAGCTGAGAGTATCACCTCTCCTCTCTCCCGTATCATCGCGTGATGGTAACGTCCAAGCTGATCACGGTACACAACTCCAATAGCAGAGACATTTGAATTATCACTCAGCAAGACTCTCTCAACAGTAGCGTAAACAGCTACTCTAATGTTGGAGCTTCTAGCGAATCTGAGAAGATCCGCAGAGCTGTGTCTCCTCCCTGAACGGTCAAAGGTGGACCCACCGATCTTAGTCCCAACCTTATGCTCCAGCGTGAAGCCGTTAAAGGGACCCACACCGACCTCGAGCATCGCGTCTCGAAACGCGGACTGCCACGTCATCAGCTGAGGTCTGAACACGATCGCTCTCTCCACCCACTCGTAAGACTGATTCACGCTCCTCAGATCCCAATCGAGACCTGAGTTCTCGAAGAAGTGTTGATCGGCTCTGCTGTAGAATCCCGCGTTGATGGCGCTGCTTCCTCCGAGGACGCGTCCTCGAGCGTTGGGGACTCCTTCCTCGGAGACGAAGGACTGAGCGGGGGAGTCGACGGCGGTGACGTCTGTGAGAGTCGTCAAGAAACCGTCGTGAGTCATCAGGTTGGGTTTGTGTAGGGGACGCCGCCGCGCTCGAGGAGGAGGACGCGGAAGGATTGGGAGAGAGTGGCGGCGAGTGGACATCCCGCCGTTCCTCCGCCGACGATTATGTAGTCGTAGTAGTCCTCCGACGCGAAATCGGTTGCGTTCGTCACGGATCGCATGAAACTGGGATCTGCAAAACACGTGAGATGCAAAGGAATCGATCATCGCTAGCTACAAGAATCTAATTAGGTTCGATGTTCAAGCATGAGCAAAGATTTTTTTCCGGGAAAGTTCTGGGGAAAACTTACGTCGATTAGCGCGTGGCCTTGCGTTAGAGAGAGAAACTGATCCAAGAAGAAGGAGTAGAAGCACCGTGTAGAGAAGATAACAGTCCATTCTCGCTCTTCAGATCTTCTCGGAGGAGCAGAAAGAAAATTAAATTTTCCCGGGAAAGGAGAGGATTTTTGTCAGTTACAGTGAGTGCTTTTGATTGAGTGTTTCTCAGCTCACGAACTCTTCGGTGTACTACGATACAAATGAAACTGTCGATCAGGTAGATCAACGGTTATTAAGAGAGTTTATCATGAGCCCTACGCAGTGGATAATATATTTTCATGGCCTTTATCTTGAAACTGCAATTAACGGCTAGGCCTAGGGATAACTCGGCCCATAATGTTAATATGGGCCTAACTTAGGCCCGTTAATTGAATTTAATAAAATCGTTTTGGATTTTTTTTTGAGTCTCGTCGGAGATGAAGATAGGGGCGGTTCGGGAAAGTTGGCTAGTGCGAACCCCGGTAACTCCTCCGGCGGTTCACGGCTTCGTCCGCCGGAACGAAAAGCCGCAGCAGCTCGGGTTTCCTCTCTCGAACAGTGAGCTAAACTCTTCGCTTTTCATTTACAAAGTTTTTAACTTTTGTAAAAAGCTTATCTTTTGATGTCAGTTTAGTAGTAAATAATAGTTAGAAGATAAAGTTCATTTATTTCTTGCAAAGATTTACAGTTTCCTTGTGGGTTTCATGTTGCTGGGGTCTTGTTGGGTTTCAAATAAGGAGTTGGGTTTTTCTAGGGATGTCTCGTGGTGTGGTTATGGCGGTTCAAGGAGGGAGAGGATATGAGTCTCCCTGCGATGAGAAACCTTATGAAACTCTTCCCACTGGGAAAAAGGTTTACGTTGATGAATCTGATGTTGTAACGTTTCTTGATCCTCCCAAGGAGTTGATTCCATTGGACCCTACTTCATATAACCCAGCTGCTTATCTCTGGTTAGTCTGCTTGTGATTGATTTACTCTAAGCCGAAGGCTTTGCATATATAAAGTAGTCACTATACTGCACCAGTGTTATCTATATTAAATAGAATTGAATTTGATTAGGTATATATGCTGCAGCTTCAGTTTGCTGTTTTTCAACACTTTGGCTGGGATAGATTGTTTTAGTTAATATCTGGTATTACTAATGATAATTGATGTTGTATATCTCAAAGCAATAGGATTAAATGTCTTGATCAGTTAAAGTTATATTACCTCTAATCATGCATTTAACTGTTGGTTTTGATATGGCATCGTGTATAACAATAAGATAACTATTTGATTGAGTTGATACTTACAGGAAAAAGATTGAAGATATCCCTGAAGAGAGGCGCCACCGCTTGCTGCAATTTTTAGAGCCAAGGTTTATTATAGCTTTTGAGTCATGTGGTTGCATGGAAGATATTCTTCTGTTATTGTTTAGGTCCACTAATCATATCCTGGATAAGATCCTTCAAGATGGTAAGTCAGTCAGGGCTGATATCACCTCCATGTCTGTTCCATTCAGCATCTTATATCCTTTGCTATCTTTCTGACATAGTTTATATGTTCCTTGGTAGGCTGTGTATGCCTCCAACAACGGCCAAATCTATGGGCGTGTTTGTGGTGAGCCCTTATCCAATTAATGTTTACTTTTCTAACTGGTAACTAGGCGTTTTGCAGGGAATTATTGGATTATTGATTAGGCAAACATCTAGACCGATTTTTAAACCTGATTTGCCTCCTAGGCTGGGAGCCTATGTGCCCGCCAGACCGATTGTCTGTTACTATATATATGTTTAACTAATATCTCTAGAAATGGTATTGTGCAGGTGGACCGATAGTCTCAACCCTTGCCAATGCTTTGAGTCCACTATACTTTGAGGTCACAGAAGCTATGGAAGTGATGGCCACAGAAGAACCCTGCGACATAGCATGCAGATTTGGTGATGGGCTTCTTGCTATTGGAGATTACCCACAAGGGTTCCCTAGACCAGGTATGACTTTATGTTTGAGAATAGCATAGACAAGAAAGTCTATGGCTTCATAGGTTTATTCTTTCACTTAATGTTGCAGCCAAGCATCCGTATCCGTTCAACGACAGTGTTATCATATACATACGACATATAGGTCCTGGTGTGTGCGTAGGACAGGCATGGCAAGAAGGTAAAGAACTGCAACAAGTTCCTCAAAGATTGTGCTCAGACATTCTTATGGTCAAACAATACAATTTAAATTAACAAGTCTTTTGTTAGTTTAGATTGCAGACTGTTTCATGTTGGCTTGAAGAGCTTTTTTTTTTTTTAACTTGTATAAGAGCATCTCAAAAAAAGTTTTTCTATCTACATATTCGAAGTTTAAAAAACTCTGCATATTCGAAGTTTCTATGTATTCTTTTTCAAAAGCAAAATGTCAAACCAAACTTCAAAATAATTTGTATTTTGCACTATGGTCTTTATAATAAATTCATACAATTTTTATAAATAACAAACACATACAAAAATATAACAACAATATTAATTAATAAAATCTTACACTAAAATATAAAATTATAAATACAAATACATAATTTAATATTAAACTACAAGCAAAATACCATAGTCTTGTTGTCTAATTCTAGTTTCAAAATATGATAAATTATATTTTAAATTTTAAAAATATTAAATTACGAGCAAATATTAAGTTTCTTTTGAAATATTCGTGTTGTCTGATTCTAAAAGCATGAACCGTATCAACCCAAAAAATCGGATTCTTCTCGGTTCGGATATTAATTTTGCGAATTCGGTTCGAGTTTTGTTTCTACCGATAAATACCCAATAAACCAAAAAATGTATGTATTAGTTATTTTGGGGTATTTAAATATTTATAGCATTTGTATATTTTTTAGTTGTGAGGTTCTGATATTTATTTCAAGTTTCAGATACATTTCAGATTTTTATAGACATAGTTTTAGTTTTTCTCGGATATTCTGGCATATTTTCAAGTCTTTAAATATATGTATTCGGGTATTAAGATAAATTCAAAATACTTCGGATACTAAATGTTTTAACCAAACTATATCATAATTTTGGAAGATTATACGGTTTATCTTAATTAAAACTCGAACCAACCTAAAATCGATATTACAAATCGTAACACTAGTCAATTTTAGATGTATTCCGAATTTCTATAACCAAACATATTTGAACCCAATCCAAAGATCCGAAAATGTCTAAACCTGTTCCAAACTGCAAAGCCAGCTTGAGGGAATCTGGTAAAGCAAAAACACAATTTCACATTTCAGTTTTTTTTAAGCTGAGAAGGCGTATTTGCAATCCTACATCATGACATGAGGATCAAATGTTAAACCAACAATCACTAAACCGCGGTTGATTGAACCAGCCAAGTCCTATCTGAATTAGGAAAACCAAAGTTGACTCCAACATTATTATTTGACTTTTCTTCAGGGGCCCACTTAAAATATTAGATTCCTCCTTTTTCATCTTCTTCTACGAATGAAACAATCGTAAAACAAACGCGTCGAGATCCTTTCCCCAAATTCAAATAAAAAACCCTAATCCTCTGTTTTGTGAATCTGAATCGATTTTCAACATGGGTAACACAGACAAGCTGATGAATCAGATATTCGACCTGAAGTTCACGTCCAAGTCTCTCCAGAGGCAGTCGAGGAAGTGCGAGAAGGAGGAGAAGGCGGAGAAGCTCAAGGTGAAGAAGGCGATCGAGAAAGGGAACATGGACGGCGCTCGGATCTACGCCGAGAACGCGATCCGCAAGCGAAGCGAGCAGATGAACTACCTCCGCCTCGCTTCTCGCCTTGACGCTGTTGTGGCTCGCTTGGACACTCAGGCCAAGATGGCGACCATCACCAAGTCGATGACTAACATCGTCAAGTCCCTTGAGTCTTCCCTTGCCACAGGTATCGTCATTAGGTGATTTTGTATGTTGATGTGATGCTAATCATTAATTAGGGTTTAGTTAAGCTAATTTGAAGTTAAGGTAGAGAGAAAGGTTTTGTTTTTATGGAAACATACATAAGAAAGGTGCAGCCTTTAGTTTTAATTGCACACTTCTTCTCATAAGAGGAAGCTAGATTGAATAGCAAGTAGATTCATTGAGTTGTGTACAACTTTGGGTTCTTATAACTTTAATGATCGGTTTCGAGTATTGTTTCTCTGCCTGTTGACGTCTGCTAATCATTGATTAGAGTTCACTTGTGCGTGTTCGTTAAGTTTTTAGTTATGACATTTTAGGCTAATGTGGAGCTTTGCTCAAAAAAAAGAAAGGCTAATGTGGAGCTGCATGATTCGTATTGGGTAGAGAGAAAGGTTTTGTTTTTATGCAAAACACACAAGAAAGGTGCATCCTTTAGTCTCGGTTGCATACTTCTTCTCAAAATAGGAAACTAGCATGATGAGTAGAGTATAAATAGCAAGTAGATTCATTGTATACAGCTTTGGGGTGCTTATCTGTTCATTGTTTCTCTTACCAGGCAACCTACAGAAGATGTCAGAGACGATGGATTCATTTGAGAAGCAGTTTGTGAACATGGAGGTGCAAGCTGAGTTCATGGAGAACGCCATGGCTGGTTCGACATCATTGTCCACTCCAGAAGGCGACGTCAACAACCTGATGCAGCAGGTGGCAGATGACTACGGTCTTGAAGTCTCTGTTGGACTTCCTCAGGCTGCTGGCCATACCATCCCTACTGCTACAGAGGAGAAAGTCGATGAGGATGATCTGTCAAGGAGGCTTGCAGAACTCAAGGCCAGAGGATGAACTATCTGCCACTTACGACGAGATCCTTATCGAAATGTTGCTACTATTATCTGCGAACACTGACGCATTTGTGTATATTGCTCACTTTTGAGACTTGCTTTGTCTACTAACTTTATATTAAAATATTTGTGTTTGTTTTACCACTTCAATGATATGAGTTTGTGCAACAAAAAAGTAACATCCTTATCTGCAGAGTTTATGCAGAAATATATTGTTTTCTATGCAGAAAGCCTTGTCATGCAACCATTCTTGTGAGCCAGTGAATCTTCTTTCGAAGCTTGTTGATCATCTTGGTTGATTTAGGGCGTGAGAGATGGAAGCCGATGGAGTCAAGGTACCAGCCGCTTCTACCGTTCATGCCAACAATGCGTCCTCCGTTAACTGAGAAAGTGAAAGGTGTTCCTTGATCAACTCCATAAGGTCCATACACTTGTTTATTGCTCTTGAAGGTCATTGATCTGATCACAGGAGTGCCACTGTGTACTACTGGACTGTAGTAACCACTCACGCCAATCAGATACTCTTCTGGGTATTGCAGCTTTATCTGTGTAAACTCGGTTCGTGTAAAAGAAGCCACAATCTAAGAGAGGAATGAATGTACAGAAACTGAGAGAGGAATATTACCTCTGTTGTTTTGTTGCCTCCCTGACCTCCATGCTTCTCTGATCTCACAGCTTTACCATTCTTATCGTAGACCAGAGTGATGGAGTCAATGCAGTGATCATAAACAAGTTTGATCTCACGGACACCATAATAGATCCCGTCATCCCAAACGGTTCCTCCATTTCCTCCCCAGGGTCCAACGAACACTGTCAGATTCTTATCACCTTGTTGCTGTTGATCCATGTATCTGTCCTGCTGTTCGATTGTCAAACTTACTTTGTAAACAAGATAAATAAGGGAAGATGCTAAAGAAACCAAAATTTAACAACAAAGATGAAGTTGCTATTTGTTTGATACCATTTATGAAGAACCAAACTTCTCCTTTTTTGCTACAGCAGAAGCTTTTTGGAATTCAAACAGGTTGTCGATTGATACATAACAGGAACTGAGTATTTAGCTTTTGCAACAACGCATATAAAAAGAGGGCAACAGGATGAAGAGACAAAGACTTCGCAGGAAGGTATTGGATTCCAAGGCAGCACTGAGTGAGGATGATAGGTATGTCTGATTGTCCTATCATACTTTGCCGAAGGGACTGGTAGATTCCAGAAAACTTCAAGAAGAAAACATTTTCATGGAACATATTCCATCATAGTGTGCCAAAAGAAGACGAGAAGAATATTGCCTCATGATTTAATTTTGCTCTGTATGTTCATGTAAGAGAAACATAGCTACTCTGAGCAAGATCAGCTCTTGATCATTACATCTCAGTCCTGCTGAATATTAAAGAACTCTCTATACTCTATTATTACATCAATCAACGAGAGTAGTCCAATAGAAACAATGAACAAATGAATAGACTAACGGTAAAAGCACCTAATAGAGAGCTATACAACAAAAGAAACAGTTAAGTAATCCAGAAAAGAAATGCCATCAAGCTCATCTGAAAATCAGTATCTCATTCTCTCTTTCAGCATCTGCAGACCCATGTACCTGCAATTTTAGTCATATAGAGAATTGTTTTTACTCTAATCAAAAAGCATCGGTAATGGTATCAAAAAGTACAAACTTTTTACCTTCCAAGCATCATCAAGGTAGCTTGTGGGTTAGTCCCTGGAGAGATATTAAAGGTTGATCCATCCACGATCCTCAATGAATCAACACCAATGACTTTGAGATCAGAGTTCACTACTCTCCCCACAACGCAGCCACCATGGTAGTGCCAGATAGTGCTCACAGTTCGTCTGCAGAAGTCAGCCATCACCAGATCATTACTCTGGTCCAACGGTAACGGAACTCCAACGAATCTGAACCTATGGCTCCCAAACCACTCCCTGACCATAAAGTCCCGCATAGCTCGGCTCCTAAGTATTTCACCAATCTTCCTAGTCCCGTTCACACACCTCTCCAGATCCTGTGGATCACTGAAGTAGTTAAACCTAACAACCGGGTTCACCCTCACATCCGTCGAAGCCAACCTCAGCGAACCAACAGACACCGGACCTAGAATCTTCTCCATTATAGTCGTCACAGGAACATACAGAGGAGAAGCCGGAGCCCTGATGAAAACTGAATGCAGAGGAGACGCAAACGGGATCACGTTAGAAGCAGCTTCAAGAAAAGCACCGTCCTCCGTAACACCCACCACTTGTATCAACGAGTTCTCCATCGGAACGGGTGGAACAATAGAGATACCGTTCCTCGGGTTATCATACACAAACCCTCCCACGTGAGGCTGGTCAACCGCCACAGGGATCCCCCAAGTCGAAAGGTAACTCCTCGGACCAATCCCGCTAAGAAGCATCAGCTGCGGAGTCCCGAGCGAGCCAGCTGAGAGTATCACCTCTCCTCTCTCCCGTATCATTGCGTGATGGTAACGTCCAAGCTGATCACGGTACACAACTCCAATAGCAGAGACATTTGAATTATCACTCAGCAAGACTCTCTCAACAGTAGCGTAAACAGCTACTCTAATATTGGAGCTTCTAGCGAATCTGAGAAGATCCGCAGAGCTGTGTCTCCTCCCTGAACGGTCAAAGGTGGACCCACCGATCTTAGTCCCAACCTTATGCTCAAGCGTGAAGCCGTTAAAGGGACCCACACCGACCTCGAGCATCGCGTCTCGAAACGCGGACTGCCACGTCATCAGCTGAGGTCTGAACACGATCGCTCTCTCCACCCACTCGTAAGACTGATTCACGCTCCTCAGATCCCAATCGAGACCTGAGTTCTCGAAGAAGTGCTCATCGGCTCTGCTGTAGAATCCCGCGTTGATCGCGCTGCTTCCTCCGAGGACGCGGCCTCGAGCGTTGGGGACTCCTTCCTCGGAGACGAATGACTGAGCGGGGGAGTCGACGGCGGTGACGTCTGTGAGAGTCGTCAAGAAACCGTCGTGAGTCATCAGGTTGGGGTTTGTGTAGGGGACGCCGCCGCGCTCGAGGAGGAGGACGCGGAAGGATTGGGAGAGAGTGGCGGCGAGTGGACATCCCGCCGTTCCTCCGCCGACGATTATGTAGTCGTAGTAGTCCTCCGACGCGAAATCGGTTGCGTTCGTCACGGATCGCATGAAACTGGGATCTGCAAAACACGTGAGATGCAAAGGAATCGATCATCGCTAGCTACAAGAATCTAATTAGGTTCGATGTTCAAGCACGAGCAAAGATTTTTTCCGGGAAAGTTCTGGGGAAAACTTACGTCGATTAGCGCGTGGCCTTGCGTTAGAGAGAGAAACTGATCCAAGAAGAAGGAGTAGAAGCACCGTGTAGAGAAGATAACAGTCCATTCTCGCTCTTCAGATCTTCTCGGAGGAGCAGAAAGAAAATTAAATTTTCCCGGGAAAGAGAGGATTTTTGTCAGTTACAAAGTTATAGAAGAAGACTCGTAGCTATGAGTGGTTATTGTTGAGTGTTTCTGGGCTCATGAACTCATCGGTGTATCTACGACATAAAAGAACTTATAGACATCGAGGATAGTTATATCGAGTAGAGATCAACGGTTATCAAGAGGAATAATCATGGACCTAGCCGCACTGGATAACAGCTTTCCATATATTTCATGCTCTTAAAACGTGGCCGTTTGGTCTTCTGGTTCGATGACTGCTAATCAAATTCCGGTTTAATTCGGTATAGAAGTAATTTTTATTGAGTGTTTCTCAGCTCTCGAACTCATCTGTGTATCTACGATATAAAAGAACAGCATCGATGAATTAGATCAAGAAGAGATCAACCGTTAGAGAGAGAGAAGATATCATGAACACAACCGCAGTGGATAACAACCTTTTAGTTGTCGTTAGCGAGAAATTGCAGTTAACGGGCTAGGCCTAGGGATGTTATTGTACGTTACTGCTCACTAAAAGCAACACAACTCGGCCCATAATTCTAATATGGGCCTAGCTAAGGCCCGTTACTTGAAACCGTATTTTCGAAATCGACCCGTTATTTGATGAAACTGTCGAGAGTTCTTTTTGTTTGAGTCTTGTCGGAGATGAAGATAGGGGCGGTTCGGGAGAGTTGGCTGGTACGGACTCCGGTAACTCCTCCGGCGATTCGCGCCTTAATTCACCGGAATGAAAAGCCGCAGCAGCTCGGGTTTGCTCTCTCGAAGAGTGAGCTAAGCTCTTCAGTTTTCATTTATAAAGTTTTTCTTAAAAAAACTTTTGTGTCAGTTTAGTAGTAGTGATTGTAGAAGATAAAGTTCAGTTCTTTCTTGCAAATATTTACAGTTTCCTTGTGGGTTTCATCTTGTTTAATTTCTAGATGGAGAGATTTGTCTGATAAAAAAACGGATTTTTGATTTTTCTGCAGGGTTGTCTCGTGGTGTGGTTATGGAGGTTCAGGGAGGGAGAGGATATGAGTCTCCCTGGCATGAGAAACCTTATGAAACTCTTCCCACTGGCAAAAAGGTTTACGTTGACGAATCAGATGTTGTAACGTTTCTTGATCCTCCCAAGGAGTTGATTCCATTGGACCCTACTTCATATAACCCAGCTGCTTATCTCTGGTTAGTCTGCTTGTGATTGATTTACTCTAAATCTGAAAGGCTTTGCATATATAAAGTAGTCACTATACTACACCAGTGTTATCTATATTAAATAGAAATGGAATTTGAGTAGGTATATGCTGCAGCTTCAGTTTGCTGTTCTTTTACACTTGTCTACGATGGATTGTTATAGTTAATATCTGGATAACTATTGATAGGTGTGTTGTATACTTGTATATCTCAAAGCAAGAGGATAAAATGACTCCATCAGTTTAAGTTATACTACCTCTAGTCATGCATTTAACTGCTAGTTTTCATTTGGCATCTTGTATAACAATAAGATAACTGTTTGATAGAGTTCAGACTGTGCAGGAAAAAGATTGAAGATATCCCTGAAGAGAGGCGCCACCGCTTGCTGCAATTTCTAGAGCCAAGGTTCTTCTTTCTGGAATTTTATCTATATGTATATATATAGCTTTTGAGTCTTGTGGTTTGTCATACGTCTCTTTGAAAATATTGCATGGAATGGATGAAACACTTTATGGAGTTTTCATGAGAGCTATGTATCTATGCAGGCTTATATCAAGAGCGTGGGAAATAGCAGGCTCTCGTTATGAAGATTCGAAATTAGCTAAAATGGCTGCATCAAAGTTGTTCACTACTGGAGGAGATGCGGAAGTGTCACTTGAATACTTTAACTGCCGAACAAGTAATGGTAAATAATCCATTCTTAGGTCTGATATATTCTCTCCACAAATTAAAAAAAAAATGGTTTTGTATGTTCTTGACAGCTTCTAAGATATTCTTCTCTTATTGTTTAGGTCCACTAATCATATCCTGGATAAAGTCCTTCAAGATGGTAAGTGAGGACTGATATCACCACTTCCATGCCTATTTCATTCAGCAGCATCTATCTTTCTTGACATAGTTTATTATGTTACTTGGTAGGCTGTGTTTTCCTCCAACAACGGCCAAATCTATGGGCGTGTTTGTGGTGAGTCCTTCTCCATTTAATGATTTTCTCAAAATATACATGTGAATCACTTTTCCATTTTCACTTGCTAGGAGTTTATTGCCAACACAGGTATAGTTAACTTTATGTGAAAATATACTTAACGATGGGCAGATCATGGATTAGCTAATCTTTGGAACTGATTTTGTTTAGATTTTTCTGTTCCTTTTTCCTTAGGCAGGGCTTGCATTTTAAGAGATTTAGAGATTTGTTTGCATCTTTGTAACTGTTTAAAAGCCTTTTTGCAAGTCATTATTACTATATATATATGTTTAATGACTGTCTGTTGCTATATATGTTTTAACTAATATCTCTAGAAATGTCATTATGCAGGTGGACCGATAGTCTCAACCCTTGCCAATGCTTTCAGCCCGCTTTACTTTGAGGTCACAGAAGCTGTGGAAGTAATGGCCACAGAAGAACCCTGCGACATAGCCTGCACATTTGGTGATGGGCTTCTTGCCATTGAAGATTACCCACAAGGGTTTCCTCGACCAGGTAAGATTCATTGCTTAGATTAGCCTTTTTCCATTTTTTCTTGCACACACATTGTATCTCAACTCATAGGTTTATATGTTTAATTTTTCGTTCATTTAATGTTGCAGCCAAGCATCCCTATCCGTTCGACGACAGTGTTGTCATATACATACGACATATAGGTCCTGGTGTATGCGTAGGACAGGCATGGCAAGAAGGTAAAGAACTGCAACAAGTTCCTCAAAGATTATGCTCCGACGTTCTTATGGTCAGACAGTACAGTTGAATTTTAAGGAGGCTTCTTTTTTTTTTTTGTTAATTTTAGATTGCAAAACTGTTTCATGTTGGCTTGAAGAGCCTTTTTTTTTCTGACAAAATAACTTGTATAAGAAGCTTTATCTTTGCGGTATAAAAGCAGAGGATTTACAACTTAGCTTATGAGAACTCTAGAATAGGACTTGATCATTGATCATGAGAACTCTCGTCTTTCCTTGCCTTACAAGTCATCATCAAAGTTGCCAATCCGGTAATAAATAGTCTGGGAACAATAAGAACAACTTTTAACTTGATTTTCTTAGCAGAAAAGAGAGACAAAAAACTTTTAACTTGATTCTGAATAACTTGAGAGTTGTGAAACTGTTATATGCTGGACCAGTGGTGCTTCAGAGATTATGAAATTCAACCACTTTATATGTATATAGTATACTAATGCTGGACCAGTGGTGCTTCAGAGATTATAAAATTCAACCACTTTATATGTATATAGTATACTAAATAGGAATCAGGTGACACTTTTAAATTGCAAACATTTTCAATCTTCGGAATAATAAAAGGTTATATTAAATCTGTAAATCACAAAAGCATATTGTAATACTGAACACAGTCCGACGAGAAAGAAAACACATACAAACAAGGAAGACATTACAAAAATAATAGCAAAGATAGAAAACACATAAGATCGAAATACTACACATAGGTAAACACCTGCAACGAATATCGAAATACTACACATAAGTAAACACCTGCAAAGAACTCATCATACCTCAGAACTGAACCGCTAGCAGGAAACAAGCGGCTGTCTCGAGGGAAGCGTGACAGACTTGACGGCGTCTGAGGTTCTTGCGGCTCCAGTCGGACTTAGTGATCAAGGCATCCAGCACGAACGAGAAACATAAAGATCTTCTCCTACATGGATTGCACATAAAGATCTGAGTTGTGTTGTAGAAGCTTAACTTCATGGTGACAGTTCCAAATCCCAGCGAATGTGACAAAAGAAGAACACAGCAGGGAGCCTATATATTTCTAGTATTATGCTTTGAATGGTAACAACATAATAAGCAGTATAGATAAAGCGAATGAGATAATATGGTACAGTTTGAGTACGGTTTTTGAAACTATGGAATATTAGCAGTTAAATAAAAAAGCGGCACATAATAAAATGTAAATGGTAAAAAAAGAAATATAATGCCAAAACCAATAGTAGAATGATAAATGTTTCTATTTTGTATTACATATACTATATATTTATATTAAAATAACACTTTAATAATAAATGAAAATTAGATTTAATCTATTTAAACCTAACTATTTATATTTAATAAAATTAAAAAATGAAATGAAAAAGTTTGATATGAAAAAATAACTTAACAAACTCACCTAATTAGTCTCAGGTGCGTTTCATCTTATTTTATATATATTTTTAAGTATGTGTTTTTTTTTTGTAAACTATTTTTTAAGTATGTGTTGTGTGTGAAATATGATGAATGGTAACACAAACTAAAATCTGAGTGTGTTTAGTGGCTTTTTGGATGTTAAAGAAAAAGAGCCATTTGTTCAAAGCCAACATGCATGGGTCTTGTCTAAAGTCATGTCTTTTCTATTTTTTTCTGAAGTCATGTTTTTTTGAAAGAAAGAAAGAAAGAAATAACATGCTTGTTTCTTGTCTGATTGTAGTAGCTAATCCTGTGGTTTTCTAAGACAATGACTAGTTTTGGTCCCACGTTCAACTTCATTCTTATTCTCTTTGTTAACTACTTGTAAGTTCCAATTTTAATGCAGAAAGATTAATTTTATTCGGATAAGGCTTGACACTAAACAAAGCCTTACTTAG
Organism: Raphanus sativus; assembly: GCF_000801105.2. Classification (NCBI taxonomy): domain Eukaryota; kingdom Viridiplantae; phylum Streptophyta; class Magnoliopsida; order Brassicales; family Brassicaceae; genus Raphanus; species Raphanus sativus. Next base: position 3,220,949 of record NC_079512.1, on the reverse strand, counting down.
TTAGTCTGTAGAAGGGTGATCAGCAAACAAATTCATGAAAACATGCATAAAGCAGCAGTTACTTGCTGCATGCATTGGTACTTAAATTAATTCATTTAATTACTACCATCATCATTATTCATTATCATTGATTATATGACTATACATACATATCCACACTTATACACACAGATATGTATGATACAACACAGAACAGTATAGTAAAGTTTGTCCCCCCCCCCTCTCCTTACAACAATAATTAGACTTAGATATCGAGAACAGTAGTGCTATCATGGTGAGATCGAGATGATAGGAAAGTAAGGATCAAAAGAACCAGTTAACTAGCTCGTCCACATGGCTACCAGCTGGAGGAGGAGGCACATCTTGCATCACCTTCTCTTGTCCCTTTGGATAGTATATTCCCGTGGTTTCATGTGGGACCCAACTACTCTCTGACGATGTTGACGTCGTCTCTCCGGCCACGGAGAAACCTCTCATCGTCTTCATCTCGGCCTCTCGGACGCTGGCGCCATCACTCTTCACCGACTCCCTCACTATGTCTTGTGACCCGCTCTTCTTGTGGATAGATTTCCTAAGCATCGGTCTGTATATGTAATTGCATGTGTATAAATACAAGTTAGATAACACAATGTGTGTATCAGAAAAAAAAAGATAACACAATGCATTTATTAGTATGGAGTCAGTGGCGGAGCCAGCATAATCAATTAGAGGGGTCAATTTCTTTATAAGCATCTATATATTACATGGGTCAATGAATTAAAATGGTGATAGTTTTCAATTTTTTTCTTCAAAATACATGTAAAAAAATTTGTTTCCTAAAAATCACATGGGTCAAGTGACCACTGTGCTAAAGCACTGTCTCCGCCACTGTATGGAGTCAGACTTACTTGACGAAAATGGTGTTCACGGTTTGCGCACCACGAGACGAGAAGCTGGAAGTTGCCATGTCAAACTCTCTATAATCTCTTAAAATAATCACTACAAGAAAACACGCTGATACTGAGGGACTTTTTCCTCGCTATTTCGTCGGAATAAGCGTATTCCGACGAAATACCGAGGAAAACGTCCCTCGAAAAAATCTCCTCGAAATTTCATTTTCCCTCGAAATTTCCTCGAAAATTTGTGACGGAATTTCGAGGAAACATAATTCCGAGGATATTTAGAGGACTGCCCTTCGTCGAAGAGGTCCTCGGAATATATTGAGGAACAATTCCCTCGATATGTACCGAGGATTATACCGAGGGAAAACACCTACGAAAGTTTTCGAGGAAACAGTTTCGTCGGAAATTTCCGAGGGACTATTTCCTCGAAAATTTCGAGGACCAGTTTTCCTCGGAATATTTCGAGGGACTGTTTCCTCGAAAATTTTCGAGGAAAGCAGCCCTCGAAAATTTTCGAGGAAACCTTCCCTCGGAATATTCCGAGGAACACATCCCTCGGTATATACCGAGGACAGCTGTTCCTCGGAATATTTTGAATATTTTTTTTTTTAATAATTGTTTTTTTAAAAAAAAATATTTAAATTCGAAAATATAAAATTAAAATTTAAATTGAAAACATATTATTTAAAATTCAAAGTCATACAAACGAAAAGAAAACATTTAGAGTTTCTGAAAGAAATTAAACTACGGGGTTTGGAAGTCCGGGTCTGGCATGGTCGGGAAGTCCACGTTGGCGTTCGGGTTCATGCTCCTCATCATCGCCATCATTTGCTCGTTCAGCTTCCTCTGTGCCTCCCAGCCCGCCTCTTGACTCGCCACCATGGACTCCAGCGCAGATATGCGAGCATCCTTGTCCCTCATCTGGCTTAGAAGGACTTCTTGATCAACATAGGACGGTGGTGGTGCAGAAGCAGACGGAACCGAGGGAGACCGACGAGCCAAACCGAACAAACGGCCCTTCTTCTTTGGAACCGACTGAAAAAAAAAGTGTCAAATTTAAATAATATAAAAATGGATTGAACTTTAAAAAATGAACTTACCGCTTCAACGATTTGGTTGATCCGAACCCGAGGCAAGCCGGTCGATCCCGTCGAATCGTCATCCTCGGTTTGAAGCTGAGACACTTCCTGTTCCATCTGACTGTCGATGAGGGTGACCACATCCCTCACAACACCATCATCAATCTCGCCGGTCTTCTTGTTGGTATACGCCGTCTTTATTAGGCGGAGATGATCAACCGGCTCCCCCTCATTTTCTTCCGCCTTGAAAAAAACATAAATTAAACAAACATTAGTAATTAAAAGAAATGCACAAAAAAATATTAGAATCTTAAATAATATAATAAAAACCGACAAGCTTACCAAGCGATCCCCCAGACTGGCTAAAGATTGAGCACCCAAGTTATGGACGTACATGCCCTTCCCCTTACGGTCGCTCTTGCGGTTGGTGGAGTTGGTGGAAGAAGTTGCTCTCACTTCGTTCTTACTCCAATGCACACTCAACTCCTGCCAGACCGTCGGGTCCATCCCCTTTGGAACCTTTAAAAAAAAAATTGTTAAATAAATAAAAAAATATTTTAAAAAATTAAAAAAATTGTATCATAAATAAAAACGAACCTTGTTTATTTCCCACTTCTTCTTCCACGAGTGCATCTGCTTCCCATAGTTGTCCATAACTTTATGGACGAAGTGGTAATAGATAAACAACGTATCATCGGCATTCCAGTTGAATTGTTGCTGAAAATAAAACACAATTATTAGAAAATTAATATTAAAAATGAAAAAAATAAGTAAAAAATAAGTAAAAAATAGAATACTTACCGCAAACTGTTGAAACCACATATGCTGCTTCTCGAGAGGGAAGTCGGTGAAAGTCGGATGTCCATTGTCGAGGGACGAGTACATCATACTGTTGATCCATCCGCTGATCCCGTTCCTGGATCGGTCAAACCTAATAAAAAGAATTAATTATTTTAGAATTAATTATTTTAAATGAATCAAATTTTAATGAAAAAAAAATAGGTTTAATTACCATGTCTGACCCTGTCCACGTGGATACTGAGTGAGATATGGAAGATGGTCACGACCCGGCTGTCGAACAAACTCCGCAACTCTCAGAAGTGCCGGATGAGCAGGAGCAGGAGCAGGAGTGGGTGCCACACCGGGAGCGGGAGGAGAATGAGAGGGAAATGGAGAAGGAGATGTCTGGTAGGAGCTGTACGGCGATGCGGAACCCGAAATGGAGCCGCTCCCCGAACCACCACGACCACGACGCTGTCGAGAGCGGGTATGTTCCTCTTGAGACCTTTATATAAATAAATTTTATTTAATATATACAATTATTTATTTAATTTGTTAATATATTAAAATTGTTTAATAATTACTAAAAAAATTTAATATATTAAAAATTGTTTAATAATTACAAAAAAATAGTTTTAATATATTAAAAATAGTTTTAATATTTTAAAAATTGTTTAATAAATAAAAAAATAGTTTTAATATATAAAAATAGTTTTAATATATAAAAATAGTTTTAAAATCAAAAAACGTTTTAAAAATCAAAAAAACGTTTTAAAAATCAAAAAAACGTTTTAAAAATCAAAAAAACGTTTTAAAAATTCAAAAAATTGTTTTAAAATCAAAAAAACGTTTTATAAAATCAAAAAAACGTTTTAAAAAATCAAAAACACAAAATAAATCAAAAAAAAAATATACCAACAATCCAAACAACAATCCAAACATGCAAATCCTAAACTATCCATTCAATCCTAGAATTTTCTATCTAACAACCTAAATTTCGAGATCTATGAAGAGAAGAATAGAAGAGATATGAACTTACATGGGAAGAGAGGAGAGGAAGAGAGGAGAGGAAGGAGGCCGAGAGGAAGAGAGGAGAGGAGAGGAGAGGAGATCCGTCGAGGAAGAGAGGAGAGGAGAGGAGAAGGAGAGGAGCCGCGAGGAAGAGAGAGGAGAGGAGAAGGAGTAGCCGCGCGAGAGGAAGAGAGGAAGATCGAGAGAAGAGAAATGGGGAAGAAAAGAATGAAAACCTAATTTATGAGGGGTCCGACGGACAGGGTCCGTCGAAATTTCCTCGAAATTCTTAATGTGGTCGTCGAAATTTCCTCGAAATTTTCTTGTTGTCGGCTAGGGTTTCCTGGTTAATGAAAAACAGTCCGAGGAAAACCTTCCTCGAAATTTCCTCACAATATTGTGAGGAAATTTCGAGGAAAGAGGGTTTGGGGTTTTGAAAACATCGATTTTTTTCCCCTATGTCATTTCTTATACAAATGTAATTCATAATAATGAGGTTTCTTTGTATAGATGATCATAAATAATGAAATAACACAATTACAAAAATTATTGTAAGTATTTCCTTTAACGTTTATTAAAACGTATAAGTGTTTATCTCATGTTGTGTGGTTTTCGTCTCAATCCGCAAAACATTGTTTTCGGGTTAAAACCCTAAAGTTGGACTTTATAATCTGGCTAAGACACTTAATGAAGGTTATATACGTGTTATTCAATCCGCAAAACGTTGTTTTCGGTTTAAAACCCCCTGTTCCTCGAAATTCCGTCGAAATATTGTGAGGGAATTTCGAGGAACTACCAAAAATTGGCCAGGTCCTCGAAATTTCCTCGAAATATTTCGACGGAATTTCGAGGAAAACCAAAAAATTTGTAATCCCTCGAAATTTCCTCGAAATATTTCGAGGGTATTTCGACGAAACAAGGTGTTTTAAATCAAACCCCTAAAATTATCTTGGTCGTCGAAATTTCCTCGAAATATTTCGAGGAAATTTCGACGATCTAGGTGTTTTTTATCAAACCCCTAAACCGTTAAGGGTTATTCCGAGGAAATTTCGAGGAAACCCTAACTTCCCTCGAAATTTCCTCGAAATTAGTAAAAAAAAAAAAAAAAAAAAAACTACTCTGATTCCGACTCATCATCAGCAGATGAATCTGAATCTGGATCTTGGTGAAACTCTCCAATAACTGGTTCATCCTATGCGTGAACGACGGCTTCCTCTGCGAAGTCGGTGAAATCTACTACAAGGCCAACTCCTGCTACATCTTCTTCTGCACTTAAGTTACTGGATGTGATTGGTTGTAGTGGGTCTTCCAGCTCAGAACTCCCCTGAACTCGGCCTCTCGGGTTGAGTCTGGTAACAGTAACCCATGGATCATCTCTGTTCCTTATCCGGGGGTACTTGATATAACAAACCTGTAACATTTTAAAATTTTTTAGTACAAGTTTAAATTATTACAGATGATGACCAATAACTTACCTGATCGGCCTGAGAAGCAAGAATGAAAGGATCATAATATTGCAGCTTTCGTCTCGAATTAACTGATGTAACACCAAATGCATCTGTTCTCACACCTTGATCTGGAGTGATGTCGTGCCAATCACAATAGAAAACAGTACAGCGCAATCCAAGCAGGCCTAAATACTTGATTTCCAAAATCTCATGTATGTGTCCGTAGTATACATCATCTCCCGATGCAGAACAAACGCCAGCATCATAGGTCGTACGCGAACGTTTCGTCTTTTCAGTTGTGAATGCATATCCTCGAGTACAAAATCTCGGATATGACTTCACAACATAGTTTGGTCCAACCACCATTTCGCGTATCCAATCGTCAAATGTTTCACCTCTGGCCAAACCAGCAAACACCTATTAATAGCACATATATATGAGTATAAATATGTGATAAATATTTTTTTAATTTCTATAAATATGTGATAAATGATTTTTTAATTTGTTTAAGGCACTCACATAAGTAAACATCCATCCAGCAAATTCTTTTTGCTTCATTTCTTCTAGTTCTGCCTCTGTAGCGTATCTATATTCGAACCGCTTTTCTGCCATGAAAATCCTGTGAAGACAAAAAATGTAATTAATTAAGATATAAATGTTAATTTGTTAAAATAAAATTTTGTAAGATAATAAACTTACCTCTCATATTGAAGAACATCTTCGCAGTTGGTGAGCAAATATGTTTCCAAATGACTGCGCTCCTGCTCAGTAAGTCGACGGTCCTTTGATTTTCCGCTAAGTCGTCCAACATCTGTGAAAATGTCAGGAACCGTAACATGGTATGTTGCCCGTTCGCCTCTATCATCATGCCGTGCAGGTCTTCTGTTTTTGGTCTGAACTTCTGCTGGAAAGTAGTACTCAGCAAAGTTTGAAATTTCTTTATTGATCATCTGTGCGACTATAGAACCTTCCACCCTACTTAGATTTTTCACCATCTTCTTCAAATGAAACATATACCGCTCATACAGATACATCCATCTATACTGCACAGGACCACCAAGTTCCAATTCTCTTGCCAGGTGAATAACAAGATGCTCCATAACATCAAAAAATGAGGGAGGAAATATCTTCTCAAGGTTGCACTGAATCACGGCTATGTTAGTCTTCAGATTTTCAATACCTTCAAGAGTCAATGATCTGGCGCATAAATCGCGGAAGAAAGCACTTATCCCTGCTATTGCTTCATGAACATTTCGTGGTAATAGTTCCTTGAAAGCAAACGGAAGTAAGCGCTGCATCAACACATGACAATCGTGACTTTTTAAACCAATAAACTTTCCTTCCTTTCTGTCGATACAGTTACGCAAATTAGATGCATAACCGTCTGGAAACTCCACATCGTTTGAAATCCAATCGAAGAACGCATTTTTTCCCTCTGCATCAAGTCGGTATATGGGAAAAGGAGCCCTACCATTCCCATCAACATGAAGTTCTGAACGATCACATATATCACCTAAATCCAGTCTTGACTTCAAATTATCCTTTGTTTTACCTTGAACGTTAAGGATCGTGTTCATGAGGTTGTCAAAAAAGTTCTTCTCAATATGCATGACATCTAAATTATGCTTTAGCAAATGATCCTCCCAGTATGGCAGATCCCAGAATATACTTTTTTGTGCCAGTTATGTAGGTTTCCAACAGCATCTACCGGAAAACGCGCATGTCCACCGATGTCTGGCGTCCTTTCTGCACCAAAATCTCTTAGTTGTGTCTTCAAACTTTTCCCACTAATTTCCGCAGGTGGACTGTCAAACACCTTCTTGTTCTTAGTAAACAAATTCCTACTCCTACGATATGGATGATCAGGTGGTAGGAATCTCCTGTGACAGTCAAACCAACACATTTTCCTTCCGTGTTTTAGTTGGAAAGCATCAGTGTTATTTTGACAATATGGACATGATAGCCTTCCATGCGTTGTCCATCCAGATAACATACCATATGCTGGAAAATCACTTATTGTCCACATTAGTACTGCCCGCATTTGAAAGTTTTCTTTACACGAAATATCGTATGTTTCAGCACCTTGAGCCCATAGTTGTTGCAACTCATATATTAGTGGCTGAAGAAACACATCAAGTGATCTCTTAGGATGCTCTGGTCCGGGAACGAGAATGGAGAGAAACAAAAACTCTCGTCGCAAGCACAAGTTTGGGGGTAAGTTGTATGGTGTAACAATGACTGGCCATAGAGAATATTGTCTTCCACTCTTCCCATACGGGCTGAAACCATCAGTACATAATCCAAGGTAGACATTTCTTCTCTCATACGCAAAGTCGGGATACTTTGATTGGAAATGTTTCCACACTTTTGCATCTGAAGGATGTCTAATCTCACCATCTGTTGAGTGCTCCGCATGCCATCTCATTCGTTGCGCTGTGCATTCTGAAAGATACAACCTCTGCAACCTTTCCGTCAAAGGCAAATACCACATCCTTTTATATGGCACTGGAACTCTTCCACTAGTATCTTTATAACGAGGCTTCCCACAAAATTTGCATGTAGTCCGCTGATCATCCACCCTCCAATAAATCATGCAGTTATCGCGGCATACATCTATTACCTGATAAGATAAACCAACCCCAGCTACGAGTTTTTGAACCTCGTAGTATGAACCTGGAGCTACATTATCCTCAGGTAGAATACCTTTAACAAAATTAGCTATCGCATCCACACAGTCTTCAGCCAAGTTATAATCTGTTTTAATGCCCATCAGTCTCATAGCAGATGATAAAGCTGAATGACCATCTCTGCAACCTTCGTACAATGGTTGCTTTCCAGCATCCAACATTTCATAAAATCTCCTAGCTTCTGCATTGGGTAAATCTTCCCTTCTAAAATGATCATTTATCATCTGCTCAGTACCTACACCATAATCTACATCCGCCCTAATTGGTTCTTCTAATCTAACCGCCGGCTGAGGTTCGCTAGTACTACCAAGTTCATAATCAGTTTCCCCATGATGATACCAAATTTTGTAACTTCGTGTAAACCCACTCAATAATAGATGAGTCCAAACATCCCACTCTTTAATAACTTTTCTATTTTTACAATTAGAGCAAGGACATCTTAACTTACCTGTTTCTGCTTCCGGTTGTTTGCGAGCTACCCTCATGAACTCGATTATACCTTGATTGTATTCTTCCGTAAGCAATCTCGTGTCCGGATCCAAATGAGGTCGATCCATCCAAGAACGAAAATAATTTGAAGAAGACATGTTTTTTTGGAATCAAATTCGTGAGACTAGGAGAGAAGAAGAAAAGAAATGGAGTGAATGAAGAGGAAGAGGGGTGGCTGTGTTTATAGATGAAATCCTCCCGGCATACTGAGGAAATATCGAGGAAATTTCGAGGGAAACAGACATTTCCTCGAAATTTCCTCGAAATTGTTTAAATCCCCCAACGGCTTTCCCAACGGCTCTCTAACGGCTACAAGATGTCGTCGAAATATTAGAAATATCCGTCGATTTTTTCCGACGACCCTGGTTTCCTCGGTATCCCCTCGAAAATTACAGAGGAAGTTGGTGTTCCTCGAAATTTCCTCAAAAAATAGTGAGGAAATTTCGAGGAAACCCTATTTCTTGGTTTCCTCGGTATTTCCTCGATATTTTGTCCGAAATTTCCGAGGAACTCATTTTCCCTCGGTATTTCCCTCAGAATCTGCGTGTTTTCTTGTATTGAATGTGTATGATAATAGTCGGATATTGTTAAAAGTATAGAATATAATGTGTGTCTGTGTTGTGAGATCAGTTGCATTTATATATACACGCATCATCATCAAATGTGAATGGAACTTATGCATACATAAAAATAAAACAATATTGGAGTGGGGTAGAATCCATACTCACTTCTACCGATGTAGATTATGGCCAGACCCATGCCTCTCTTTGGCCATCTCCTCCACGTGGCATCATCCACTTCTTCTAATTCTGTATCCTTCCTCTAAACACATATACGTAAGCATACACATAACAAGCACATTAAGTTATGCTTTTCTTATAATCTAAACCCATTAACAACACTCAAGAGAAGCGTTAGCCCATGCATAGCCCATTTATGGCCCGAATAAATATCCACTTGGTTAAATAATAAATATAAAACGAAAAAAAAAAATCTTAAACCCACCCTTAAAAATCTTAATATTATATAATAAAGATTTTATATAATTGTTGTGTGATGATAATGATGATTCTGTTCAAGTTTTTACTCGTTTGATCATAATAATAAGCTATGTTGTAGTCGTCTCCTCGTTACTTTCTCAAGGTAAATTCTTCATCTCTTTCCTTATTTTTTTCTCAATCTATGTTTTACTTTGGAGTTTAGGGTTTGTCTCTTTCCGCTCTGTTCATCCAAAAGTTTCCTTTTTTATGTAACTCGATGCGTCTTTGAGTTTCTCTGTATCAGAGATCTTCATGCTTTGATCACTAAACTCGAGAGAGTTTTTACTTATTTACTCTTCTTCTCCGAGGAAAAAATTGCTAAATTACTGTTTTTGAGTTGTTTCTAAGTTGGGAATTCTCCTTTTGTTGTTGTTTGATCGTCTTTCCTTATTGGGATGATGTTGTTTCCTAACCAAAGTTTGTACCTTTTTGTGTGTTTTTGTTGCTGTTACTGCATAGTTTTGTAGTGTAAAACAATGGGTCCAGCATGGTTTGGTAAAATCTACAACAAGCTTGAAACTATACTTGTGGAGGTGGACACTTTCACTTCACAGGTACTCTCTTCTCTGAGATTCCATTGTTTATTGTTGTCAAATTCGGTTCAGTCTAATGAAAATGATGTTAAAGAGTAATAATGAGTGATTGTTTCTTATATTTGGACAGAGCACTCTTTGTTTAAATTCAGGTGATCCTTCTGGATGGGAATCTGTAAGATTTGATCCAGATGAGTCCGGAGAGGACCCTTCTTCTGATTTGCAGCAACACCATGACCGGCTCGGTTTACCGAGGTGTGACAGTCCTTCTGATCCACCATCGCATCAGAACTTTGACGTTTCAGGATATGTAGGGGTTGAGGATTTACAAGTTGAAGAGGATATATTGAAGGAGGATTTGTCAGTCTCCTCCTCCTCTTCCTCGTCGTCTGATGGAGAAACACTCTCTGGAGCTTCATTGATTCAAGAGTACTGTGCTGGTAATCTCACATCAGCTACTAGACATGGCGATGAGGAGTCTCAGATCAGTAACACTTTAACTCCTCAGAAATTTTCTGCTAATAAAGTGGGAAATGTAGAAGAAGTTAAGGTTGAATCGTTCAGAGATTATGTTTCCACAGAATCTCAGTCTACTACTCAAAGCTCGGGAGAAAGTTTTGGGACTGTAATAGAACGTAATGATGATCCAGATACGCTTGGGATCTCTATAGATGATTCAAATCTAAATCAAACCGAAACAAAGAGTTCAGATGCGTCTGTTCAAGATAATGTGGCAGACATGAGATACTCTAATGAGGAGGGTTAGTGCTTCACTTACCCTTTACTCAGTTCTGGTTATGCTATTGTTTCATGTGCAACTCTTTTTTTTTTTTTTAATTTCTGTAGATGATTCAGATGATGTGATTAATGGCAAATTTGATGCTGCTCCACTGGATACCAAAGCATTATCATTTCGAGAAGAGCCCTCCTGTGTTGACGACAATGCACTCTATGCACTCCATGTCAGGACCAAGAAGCTCAGATCGGTAAAGGTGGTTACTTACTTTCTCGTAGATAATATGTCTGTTGTGATAAACCTGAACCTATTGCAGTTCATTCTGACTGGTTTTAATTTGGCTTCCATCATCCTTCTTCTGAAAAACTTAGCATTACCTCAAAAGGAAGCATTTACTTATCTCTCATTGCCTAACTTTTACCTTTTTTTATCACAATCAGAGAAAGATCTTGGATGCTTTAGCTACAAAAAGAATAAGAGAGAAGGAGTATGAGCAGCTTGCAATTTGGTTTGGAGATGCAGATATGGGTTCTGATCTGGTCAAAGAAGCCATAGACTCCAAAAGCTCACAGGTACTTGAATCAGAAGATTCCCAATGGGAGCTATTGTGAGAGTCATGCTCACATCATTTTGTACTAGTTTAAACCAAGCCTTTGTATAATAGTGAGTTTCCTTTTGCTTTATTAAAAACATAAACGAGCTAATCTGCTCTGAGATGCAAACTTTTTTCACAATGAATAACCAAAACTTCATCCTATCTAAAAAAAACCATTAATGGTAAAAACTTCATGTTCTTCAGAAGTTAATTTCGATGACTGCGCAGCAAATATGCATAGAGAATCTCGTTCCATGTATCAGGAACTCCAGGCAAGCACCAGTGTATGCAATCTCCATAGTTTTTAGGATCAGCTCTCTGTTCCTTCGTCAAAAGCTTCCCTCTCCTTTCTCCATACACAGTCGTGTGTCCGTCTTTCCTGTATTCTGATAGCTGCGTGATGTTCAGGAGCGTTGCTTTGTCTCCAACTCTGCTTAGAACATCACCAACTATCTTCATGATGTCTTGGTTTGATCCTGTGCCCCAGTATGATGGTTTGTCTATTGGATATAACTCGTTATAACAGGTTCCATCGCTCCCTGGATTCCACTCCCAGCTCCTGCCAAGTTCACACACCCAAATCATTCTCCATGTGTTTGGAAACTGAAAAATGTTTGCTCTGTCGTCTATAATCTGTATAGCTTTTGAAACCTTCTATGTTTTTGTTTTAGTTTTGAAGGAACATACTAGCCCTTCCCGTATGAATTGAACCGAACCAAAATTTTCAGTTCTCGGTTCAGTTTCAGTTTTGAGATCAGTTTAGTTTGGAAAGCTTTCCGAAAATATTTCGATTTCGATTCCGTTTTTGGTTAGTTTAGTGTGTAAAGAGAAAAAACAAACAAGTTATCTGAAATTAACCAAAATAAATCAAAACCGAATTTACTAAATTTAATCGAAACCATCTGAGCTGTTTAAATAGATGTACTAAAATCTAACCAAAACAAGAAAAATAGGTTAATTTCAGAAAAAAAATAAAACCGACATTAACCGAAAACTGAACTGAATTTATAGGTTTACTTAGGTGGGATTGTGGTCGAACCGAACTAACCAAAACCGAAAATACCCGATCCAAACTAACCGAAAATACACGAAACCGCAGGACTAGAACATACCATAGGTGAGTTGGAGACATGCTTGTGAAGAAAACTCTTTGCTTCACTGGATTGATCTTCGTCTCTAACCACTTGGCCCATGTTTCCAACGCTATTCTATAAGCAGTCGTCACATTATACTCTTGGACTTTACTAGTATCTCCCCACCTGCATATATAGATACAAAAATAATTTTTCATTCTATGCGCTCAAATGCAAAGCAACTTTGATAAAGCTTATGCGTTATTCAGCTTACGTTGCATTGATCTTAGGTTGATGCATCCACCAAACATAACTCTCAAAGACTAGAACATCAACACCTTCCCAGCTCTTGCTATGTTTCTCAATGGCGTCGAGGTTAACCAACCTTTTGTGTACTGTATGATTAGTTGCATGATCTGAAATCGATTCCACTATGAAAGGTGCCCAGTAATACTCAATAGACACATTGTATTCCTCCGCTCTGAAGATCTTCGTAGGAGGAACCCTGTGGAAAGACTTCTTGTTGTCAGGTATTACTGATTGTACCATACAGATCATTGACTCGAACGTGCTTCTCTGCACTGAGTCTCCTATGAACATCAGTCTTTTGTCTCTCAACACGTCCAAAAGTTTCAAAGCATCGAACCTGAAAACATCACAAGAGATTGTTTAAGTCACTACTCAATCAACACATGCCTCTTTTTTTCTTTCATACCTGGGCAAGTCACATGAGCTAGGTTGCCATCTCCAGTTCTGGTAAGAAGAATCAGGCCGTCCGTTCCGTTGACACGTTGTTTGTTTGACCAAATAAGGACAGCTCTTCTCGGTGTAAAGCGGGTACGAGACGTTGTCCCAAACCCATTGTCCTTCAAAGACGTTGCAGCTCTCATCAAGCTGATCCTCTTTGGTGACAAACACTGCAGGTTTCTGTCTGAAGCCATAGAGGTTGAATATCCGGCTCTTGTTGCTCTTGAGTTCATCAAGGATCCATCTCGCGGATCCTATGACTAGAAGACTAACAAGCACAAGCTGGAAGATGGATTGATTCATCCGCGAATCTGCAGATGTTTGTTTCGACATTTTTTAAAACAGACTAAATGGAACAGACTGTTGAGGTCTTGAATCCATGTTGGGTAACTTTACATACAAGCATGGCTTTTGTTCCTGCAACCACCAGTTGGTGAACTTTTCTACATTAGGTAGCATGTCTTTTTTGTCTATCAGTTTGTTTCAAATAATGATGATATGAATAAAAGAACATCCAAGATGACAAAACAAATAAGAAGTGTACATAACAAGCCTGTTCAAATTGATGACAAGGCCAAAACAAAACACTTGAGATGTTGTTCACTTTTATGTACAGTTAACAAGAACACTAATAATACAGAAACAATCTGATGTGGAGGACGCTGGAACAAAAAAGCAACCTAGGTTTGCTACTGAGAGAGATGCACCAAGTTTGAAACTGACAACACCAAGGCTCTCCCACCTATGCTAAATACTTTCACAGTCTTGGTTAGTTACCAGTATCACTGTCAGAATCTGCATAAGGAAAGAGGAGTGTAAGTAAACTGGTTTGGAAACGCAATGCTGATAAGGGAGAAGAAGAGTAGACAAGTTTCAACATTTACCACTAGAAGAGCCTGATCCACTACTACTACTAGAACTACTTGATCCACCAGCATTTACTTGACGAACTGGAGATGCCACATGACCTAAAATGTCAAAAACAAGATTAAAGTAGAGTTATTCCAGTGAGGCTAAAAGAGACTAATCTAGTACTTAAGAACTGAAATCTCACCTGATTCTGTAACTTTCGTCGATACAGGGCCAGTTACTAGAGTGTTCTGTGAACACAAAAGAAGAAACATGATATCATTAGAGTCTAGATAAAAGCAGAGAACTGAATGACAATTAGTTACTTGCACTCACAGGTTCTTGGACACTCTCGTGAACAGATTCACCTTCTCTTTCTGATCCCAATCCACCCTCTTCCTTTTTCTTACTCAAGCTCTCCTTATATCCTGTCACAAACCTATAAAGCTCCCAAAGCGTTTCGAGGTCAAGACTATCAATATCCAACTCAATCTCATCGTCTTGTTGTTCAAGTTCCGGTGTCCTCTTCTTTATAATCTCAACAACTTCCTCTAGCTTATCAAAAGGCAAATCCTGAAGGTCTTCACTAAGTCTCCGCTTCTCCTCAAACGTCAAGTCCCTATCCTCTTCTTCACGCTTCTCAGGGGAAACGGTTAGAGCTGCAGGCTCCACCGCGTTTGTCATAGACTCTGCTCTCTCCAAAGTCCTATCCTCAACCACTATAGGAGGAGGAGCTCGTTCTTGTTGACTACTATTAAGAGACTGATACTGTGTTTGAAGCGGGGCCCACTTCTCTTCAAACATGTTCAACAAAAACTCAGCCATACGATGAACCTCATGCCCCACAGGGTTATACAGCAACGCATTGTTAAAAGTAAGCCTCACATCCTCAGCAAACTCCAAGGGAGACTCGTACTTATTACTCAACCTACTCTTAACCGTCCCTAAATCCATAGGCTTCTTAACAATCGTGTGGTAATCATGTAAACCGGATTTAACCGCATCAACCGGGGTATTGAAAATCCACCCAAACTTGTGCTTCATCAGCTTCGAAAGCAAGCCACCGCAGCTCTTCAAAACCTGAGCTTTACCTTTGTCGGAACAACCTCCTCCCTTCTTCTTGTCGAGGCGGTTGATAAAGGTCCTGACTTTTTCGAGCTCGGACGTTAGTTTCCGCTTCAAGTTGCGAGCTTCGAGCTTCGAGATTGAGTTCAGACTTATCTTCATCTTATCTTCCGACATAAGTGGATTCGACGGAAACGACGACGGCGGCCTCTCCGATCTCGCCGACGCCGTCGTGGGTTTCGTTCTTTTGTTGCTGATTTCGCTCCGTTTGTGCTTTGCCTTCGGAGCTATAGCACCAGACGCCATCGCCTCGTTGACGGTTTATCTAATTGTGGGAAAATTAGGGTTTTTTTAGGGTTTATTACGCACGGTGGCGATTTTGGGGATTCGAAAGCAAGGAATCGAAGATCGGTGTGAGGTAATCAGAAAGGGGTTTAGGTTAGGTCAGGTTAGGATCGTGATTGGATTGCAGCAACGGAACTAACCCTAGGAAGCGATTGTGAGTAAGACGCACGCGCTTTAGCTCCCACGCGCGTAAAAGACCCCGAGAAACTAGGGGAATTAGGGCTGGGTAAAAAATCCGAACCCGAAAAACCAAACCGAACCCGATCCGAAAAAGTAGCACCGAACCCGAACCGAAATTGATTAAATATCCGAACGGGTTCAAAATTTTGGTATTTAAAGAACCGAAACCGAACCCGATCCGAACCGAAATATTTTGGGTACCCGAATGTATCCGAAATAAATTTATATACTTAAATATATACATTATTTTTATATATAATGTATATTAAAAATATTAAAAATATATAAGATACCTTTAAGTTCTCCAAAATACTCGGAAAATATATGCAAATAGTCAAAAGTAAATGTTTAAAATAGCTAAAGTATACTGAAAACACCAAAATAGTTAATATCTATTGATTCTTTATCCAAATATTCAAAGAAAACCAATTTATATGTTAAATTAAGGTATTTTGAGATATATGTTATGAAAATTTATATGTAATATATTATCTTTCTTATAGATTTTGAAAATTTAAAGTATATAATGAATTTTGAAAATTTAAAAATATTTTAAATGGGTTATCCGAACCCGAACCGAACCCGCAAAGATCCGAACCGAACCCGAACCGAAATTTAGAAATATCCGAATGGGGCTGAAATCTTTGACCCCGAAAACCCGAGATCCGAATGGACTGAACCGAAACCCGAATGGGTACCCGAACGCCCAGCCCTAAGGGGAATGATATACATGTGTAAAGTGTGACGCGCGGTAATAAGTAATAACGCTTACGTGTCTCTCTGATGAATGCTGAACCGGAATTAACCGAGTCGAAATTTTCGACATGTATGTCCCGGTTTAGTCGAAATTGATCGTAGAAAGGAATGGCATGTAAAACTTGCTAACCCATGTGACAACTCAATTGAAAATCGAATTCCGATATAAAATTCCGAGAAATATCTGATATCTGAGAAATATATTGTTTTAAACAATATATTTCGGAATTCGATTATTAACCGAAATATCAGAGTGTAGTTTATGGTTATGGTTTAGTTAAAATATGGAAATTTTGCTTTTTTTTTCTTTTACCTTTTTACCTTTTTGATAAGTAAATAAGGAAATTACTTACTTTTTCCTTTTTGATTTATTCAGGTTTAGTAAAGTTTTCCTTTAATTTAACGAACAATGGTAAGATCACTTAACCTATAAATACATGTAATGTATGTCCACGAAAACAAATCAAAATCATTACGCGACTTCTTCTCACTCAAGTTTTAGTATCCTTCCACCTTCAGCTATTCTGAATAAGAAACACATAAATTCGAAGATGAGCGACATTATGGAGATACTTATTAGTGCTATCTGTATGCTTTTTCTTGGCTTCGAGTATTGGGTTGTTTATCATCGTGGTGACAAGAATGCCCACAGAGTTTTTTTGGTTGGTATCGTTCTGGGTGCTTCCCTTGAACTCCTTGGACTACTACTGTCTGGCGCCTATAAAGATTACTTTGTTGATAATGATGATGATGATGATGCCAACAATGATCATGGTTTGGGTGCCAGCGGTGACCGTGTTATCATCAACATCACGGAGTTGGCCAGTGTTAGCCGCTCCATCCTCATCCGATCAATCCCCGTCGTTGGTTTTAGCCCTCGGAAATTCGAGGACGGCGTCGAGTGCGTCGTTTGCCTCTCTGAGCTCGAAGAAGGAGACAAAGCCAAGCTCTTGCCGAGCTGTAAACACTGGTTTCACGCCCACTGCATCGACGCTTGGCTTGAGTCGCACGCTACTTGTCCTATCTGCAGAACGAGAGTGCGCCTGTTCAAAACTAACGAACCAAGTTCCCGCAGCAATCTAACTTGTTCTTATGAGCGTTCAGCAGATGTGACGTCGGAGGTTGTAATAGACATCCCGACATGATGACATATAACTTGAGCAAGAAGTTAACGTGGCCATCTCCATGAAGACCAAATCAATTGTTCAGAAGCTTTAGTTTCAATATTGCCTTTTATTTAGTGGGATTGTATTTACTTAACGTGGCCCACTCACGTAGTAGTTAGTTTAATTCTTTTAATAATTTTGTATCTAAGCATGAGTTGAAGTTAAATGAAAAGAGAAGACAAATATTGCCGTAAACTTTTCTTTAAGAACCAAAGTGTTCTTGTATTGATCAACATTGATTTCCCTATAACTGGGACCTATCATTACATTACTAGTCATTTGTTTAATTTCAACTCTAGAGTTGATACAAACAGAGGCACAGTACTCAACTCAGGATTCTCTGGTATATACTAGCTTCT
The DNA here is from genome assembly GCF_000801105.2 of Raphanus sativus. Classification (NCBI taxonomy): domain Eukaryota; kingdom Viridiplantae; phylum Streptophyta; class Magnoliopsida; order Brassicales; family Brassicaceae; genus Raphanus; species Raphanus sativus. The sequence continues at coordinate 3,203,130 of NC_079512.1, read as the reverse complement.
TCAAATAAACCAGGTACTGCCAATAAAATGGTTTGTATATTCTTACTAGAATTTTAGTTTATATTGATAAAATTCCTGTATAAACACCAAAATATAAGACAGAACTATTAGCTGTAGTCCACCAAGAAACAGATATCTTATGATTTGGATCGTGATTGGAGCGGTGTAGCAGAAGATCGAAGCCATGGTAAAGGGGGAAATGCAGATAAGAAAGTGACGTGATCAGGAGAGAACACTTCCACACTTCCACACATTTGTCTATCGTTTGCCTTCTCCAGAGGCACATTCTGACCGGATCCAATTCCGTTGAAATTTAAAACTTCTCTAGATGCAACAGAGCTCGTTTTTGTGAGAACCAAGAGTTTAAAGTGTTTGTCAAAGTCACATGTTAAGGTGACAATCTGCAAACTTTTGTGGTAGACATCCCGACATGATGAGATATAACTTGAGCAGGAAGTTAACGTGGCCATCTCCATGAAGACCAAATCAATTGTTCAAAAGCTTTTTAGTTTCAATATTGCCTTTTATTTAGTGGGATTGTATTTCCTTAACGTGACCCACTCACGTAGTACTTAGTTTAGTTCTTTGAATAATTTTGTATTTAAGCATGACTGCATGAGTTTGGAGTTAAATGAAAGGGGAAGAGAAAATTGCAGTAAACTTTTCTTTAAGAACCAAAGTGTTCTTGTTTTGATCAACATTGATTTCGCTATAACTGGGACCTGTCATTACATTACTAGTCACTTTTTTTTTAATCTCAACACACTCGAGAGTTGATAGTACAAATTGAGGCACAATATTCAATTCAGGATTCTCTGGTATATACTAGCTTCTTCAAATAAACCAGGTACTGCCAACAAAATTAATGGTTTGTATATTCTTACTAGAATTTTAGTTAATACTAGGGTCGGCCCGCCATACGGGCGGGATATAATTTACTTGTGATCTAGATTTTTTTTTTTTGTATGATTTTGTCGTTTTGTTTTAGATCTGCATTTGAACGAAATGTATATGATAATGATTTTGTTTTTATGAAATTTCAGGTGAAAAAATTATACGTGATAAGATATATTTTGTTTGTTTACAATAGTTGTTTATGTTGTCTAAAAAAGTGATAGTTGTTTTTACATAAACATATGTGGTTGATATGTTAAGAGGGCTTCGAATGGTTCTTCAAATGATTTGCTTTTACAAAAATTTATGTGATTTGTAATATTTTGGATTTGGAATGATTAGGTTGTGGATAACCCATTTTTATTAAGAGAGTAATTACTTTATTTTATTTACTCTTATTTGTTTTTATCAAATTATTGTGTATTACGGTACTCGATCAGACTTTACAATTATTTACTTTAATCTTCCCTATTACAATTGAATTATGTTAGTTATATTAATTTGAATTCTTTTTCCTTTTTACATTTTCCACTTTAGGACAAAGTCTAGCTTAAAGTAAAAAAAAAAACTACAACTGTTTATTGTAATAGTGGTGTTTGTCGTTGCTATATATTTCCTTTCTGTTTCCAAAATGATACCAAAACAATACGAAACCCAAAAAAAATCAGGTTAACAAAAAAGTTTCATAACCACAACATAAATACTAAAATTACCAGCTGTACCAATTATACTTCAACAAACGAAAACCAGAGCTGATTAACTAAAAAGTTGCAAGACAACTACATTATTCAGTGAAGGGTAAAAACTCAGGAAGCAGAAATGGAATTAAGAAATTTTTGGCCAGATTCATTGTCTCTATAGGTTGAGTGATCAGGACCCTTTATAGTTTGGACCCTTCTCAGCACCCGTTGTTTACTCCTTCGTGTTCACCAGTGTATCAGTTTGCAGAGAATTTGGTTCGGACACTTCTGAACAGCCTTCGATTGCTGCAGCAGCATCACACCTGTTGGTGTTTTCTGGACCAATGTTGTTTACAATTGGGTTTGAGTGCACGGAGAGATTAACAGCACCTCATCATCTGGATGGTTCCGCCACCCTACCAACAAAGCCTGTGTGAGTAAACCCATTAGTCCAGATTGCTCCCTGCATATATTAAAGAGCCAACAATGGATTACGAAAATCATGAATTTACTTAACAAAGTTGGAAGTATGGAATTGACTGAAAGTAGAAGAAAAAGAAAAACAAAGTAAGATAATAAATCTTTGTTTTTTCATGCTGAAATCAAAGACCAAGGTTGATTACCTATGGAAAGAGATGATTAACAGTGGTTAGATATATGATATTATTTCGTTCTGGTAGAGAAAGAATGTTGGCAATAAATTAACGGGAAAGACTTTAGAAGAGGCTTCTTCTTAAGCTTGGTTTGGTTTTAATGTCACATGTCCGTCATCTTTAAGAGTAATGGCTCTCTCAGAATCGTTGATAACATGCAAATCAGGTCTCATGGTATCAAGCATAACCTAAAGAACCCAAAAGGACTCTCAACAGCATATGCATGAAAAAATCAAATCCAATGATCAAAACAGAAGATGAAAACATACATCAATTTTCAGATTATCATGTGTCTCATGGTGATAATCAGCGTCATCCCCAAGATAAATCGAATAAAGCCACTGTTAGGACCTAGATCTTCGACGATCTTAAACAACGCATCAAAGAAACTCTGGGAAAATACATCAAAAGAGACATGATTCATATTGTTATTTGTGTAAAAATAGTTGATGCAGACATATGAAGACTGCAAGAGATGAAACATTAACCTCTACGTCATCATTGTATTCTAGCTTCCCCTTCAGCTTTGACACTTCTTCGTCCATTTTGGGTGCTTATATAAAAATACAGTAGTTAAAGCTGTTCTCAATAGCATTATATTCCAAGGTAATCTAAGAAAAAAAATACAATACCTTCAGAAGCTCAAAAGAAGAAGCAATGTATAATCATAATTCATGAGAAAAGCATCCAGATTTGGTTAATTGACATCTCAAGCTCCTGGTCAATATTTGATTACCTTTATGAATCGTGAACGATGCCAATATCTGGAGATCAAATAACATCAAGCAAGACCATTTCGTCTGAAATAGGAAATAGCATAAACAATATTATACTTATGTGTATGTTTCCTTGTTTTGATCGTATCGAAGCTTATTTAAGCAGATCCGACCAGAAGATACATAAAAATGCTCCATCTTACTCACTTGCTTCGTGTCTCTATATCTCGACTTCTCCGTCACTCTTCATCTCAACATCTCTGTCACTTACTCTGTTGTTTTCAATCTCGTTCTCTCTATTTCTTACTCCAGCGCTCTCCCTGTCGATTTCTCAAATGTGAGAGACAATTGGTTCAGAAATAAGCCAACAAAAACAATCAAACCAGAAGGCTCCGTAAATCAGAATTATAAGGGAGAGGAAAGCTAAGAATCGATCGTGTTCTCTGGTTCTCGCTGGGCCGAAATCTATTACACCCGACGAAGCCCACGAACGAAATCTCTAAATGAAACAATGCACTTCAAAGTTACCAGACGCGTGGCAGCTTGTGAGAACACTAATTTCCTAGGTGGATGCTGATGTGTCACCAGGATAGATACAACCTTTCTTTATAGTAATAGATTTGATAAGATAAGAAAGTAACGTGTTCAGGAGAGAACACTTCCACACTCCTCCGTTAAGGAGATAATTTGTCTATCTTTTGCCTTCTCCATGAGAGGCACATTCTGTCTGGATCCAGTTCCGTTGAAATTTAACACTGCTCTAGATTCAACAGAGCTCATTTTGGTGAAAACCAAGAGTTTAAAGTGTTTGTTAAAGTCACATGTTAAGGTGACAATCTGCAAGTTAGAAGATCTTGAAGTGTGTTTGGAATCTTCTGCGATTTCATCCGCAAGTGGCTCCTTCAAAATTCATTTTTAACACCTTGTCAAGCTTCTCAAAGCTTGTGTACCTATCAAGCTTTAGATGTTGTGTTGCTGTAGCCATGAGGCTTGCACATTGGGTATGTCCGATGTTGTGTTAGTAATGAAGTTGTTTTACGAAAAAAAAGAAAAAAAAACAGATTCATACTCTTTTTTTTTTTTGACTGAAGGCATTCTAACAGATTCATACTCTTTCATGTACACAATACACATACTTGCAAGTTTAAGTGGATCTAGTAACGAAATTAGAAGCGTTTGGTTTATACATATCGGGTTATCAATTTAATAGTAGTTGACTTCTAACTTTTTTTTTTGTTCAACAGACTTCTAACTTTAAAAAGGTCTAATTTCATTAAAACCGAATACTTGTTTTCCCTATGTTTTTCTACTTCAGTCACCATCTTATCTCTCTTTTATCTATGTTTTATTGGTGGAATATTAGGCGGAATAGTCATAAATCATATATACTTTTCAAACACAATTAAAAATCATATATCTATCTACACGAGCCATTAGAGAATTAAAGACATGATAAATTAAATTATTGCACTCTCACTTTTATACTTTTTTTTTTGTAAATCTCTTTCACTTTTATACTATTTCTTTATTCTTTCTTGTTATATGTACTTTATATGCAAACGGACGTCCTCTCTTCTGGACTAGACCAAGAGGTCCAAGGCTAGCATATAATATAACAGAATGTATAGGGTACGTAAAGCATGCTCCATTCATAAAAATGTGCAACGAGCAGATACCTCGATTTATTTTGGTTATACCGAACGGACAAACAAGGCTACAATACAAAACGGATCAATATGTTTTAATTTCTTCTAAACCGGTTCTCGATTGAGAAAAAGAGAAAAAAATACATCCATGGAACTTTAAATCTACGAGAGTTCGTACTCAATGATGACGAGGATCAGGACCTCCAGGGCTTAGTCTCATGGACTCATTAAAACCTCTCTCCATTAGTTTTTCCATATTAGCTTTCAACACTTCTTCTGCTTCTCGCATCATACGCCCTCGTCTACTTCCATCTGCTTTTGCAAACCGTTGCTGCAATGGCCGAGATGCTGATGATCGCGACAACGAAACACAGATCAAGAACAGACACATCAAAAACTTCAAGTTAGCCATATGTTGTGTGCTAATTAATAATTCAATACGTAAGGTGTGTATATGTTTTATGTAATAATGAGGTACGTTTTTCTCATCGTATGCCTGAGACATTTATATAGAGAATGGCGTTGGGATAATGAATCTCAATGGAATGATAACCTTTGTGCTGTATATTTTAAAATATACAAGGCGGTCGTAAAAGCCAATAATTGACGAATTTCCAACTTCTGCAAAGTCCTCGCGCGAGCGCACATGCACTTACAATACATATATATATTGTTTTTTTGTCAACATATAAGATATGCCAGATTTCACCTATTCAGTAGCGGCCCTAGGTACAAGCGACAGAAGCTTGTGCTTCCGGCCATTTTTAAAATATCTAAGATTTTAATCTTCAAATTTCAAAAGTCTCGGGTAGCATAGCTGGTTTATGCTTGGTTTAAATGTGTGATGCTATATATATATATATCAACACCTACTTTTATATATATATATAAATTAGGTCACTGTTAGAGTATATACCGGGGTATTGAAAATCCACCCGAACTTATGCTTCATCAGCTTCGAAAGCAAGCCACCGCAGCTCTTCAAGATCTGAGCTTTACCTCCCTTCTTGTCGAGGCGGTTGATAAAGGTTCTGACTTTTTCGAGCTCAGAGGTTAGTCTCCGCTTCAAGGTGCGAGCTTCGAGCTTCGAAATCGAGTTCAGACTTATCTTCATCATCGTCCGACGATTAGCTTCCGACATGAGTGGATTCGACGGAGACGACGACGGTCTCGCCGCCGCCGTCGTGGGTTTCGATTCTTTTGTTGCTGATTTCGCTCCGTTTGTGCTTTGCCTTCGGAGCTATAGCACCAGACGCCATCGCCTCGTTGACGGTTCTCTGATTTGGGAAAATTAGGGTTTTTTTAGGGTTTATCGCGCACGGTGGCGATATTGGAGACTCGAAGCAAGGAATCGAAGATCGGTGTGAGATAATAGGATCGTGATTGCAGCAACGAGACTAACCCTAGGAAGCGATTGTGAGTAAGACGCACGCGCTTATAGATCCCACGCGCGTAAAAGACCCCGAGAAACTAGGGGAATGATATACATGTGTAAAGTGTGACGCGCGGTAATAAGTAATAGAGCAATTGCATGCTATAGACATGTTTAGAGCACAATTATCCTAGATATCCAATTAGGGGTGCTTATTTTTTTTTTAATAATTAAAGTGGTAAAAGTGATAAGCACTGATGCTTAAATCAAGCTTGGAGTGCTTAATTAAGCACCAAAGCTTCTCTCTTCCAACTTTTGTTTATTTTTTTACTTTTTTTTTAATCTGAAAATCACTAAACACCTCCTCTTAAGCAACTGCATTAATGGTGCTCGAAGATTATTTGCAGCTTTGGTAAACGTACGTAAAGTGACTGTATGAGTTTCCTTATATGACATTATTATCCCTATAATACCACATCTGTGTTTTTTTTTTCTCTTACTCTATTTCTTTAGAAATCGATATGGGGTTAAGAGGGACTAACCCAAATTATGTTTCAACTATCTTGTACCTATCCTTTTATTTGTTATCTTTTTATGTATTTATAGTGAGTTATCCGTTTAAAGTATTATAGTTACTCATATAAAAAAAAAGAAAATTGGAAAAAGACACTATTATCTTGGATCTGTCACTTTAGGATTTCTAGAAGATAAAAAATTATGGTTTAGAGTTTAGAGTTTTTATTGAGTTTAGGATTTAGAGTTTTTATTTGAGTTTAGAGTTTTTATTTGGGTTTAGAGTTTAGGGTTTAGAACTTTTATTTGGGTTTAAAATTTCTATTTGGGTTTAGAGTTTAAAGTTTCTATTTGAGTTTAAGATTTATAGTTCAAAATTTCTATTTGGATTTAGAATTTAGAGTTTTATATTTGGTTTTAGAGTTTATAGTTTCTGTTTGGGTTTACGATTTAAGGTTTAAAGTTTGAAGTTTTTATTTGGGCTTAAAGTTTAGAGTTTATACTTAGGTTTAGAGATTAGAGTTAATAGTTTTTATTTGGGTATAGGGTTTAGAGTTTCTATTTGGGCTTAGAGTTTAGAGTTTAGTGTTTAGATTTAAGATTTAGAGTTCGAAATTTTTATTCGGGTTTATAATTTAGAGTTTCTATTTGTGTTTAGAGCTTCTATTTTGGTTTAATATTTATAATTTAGAATTTATACTTGGATTTAAAGTTTATCATTTTTATTTAGGTTTATAATTCAAGGTTTAAAGTTTAAAATTTTTATTTGGATTTAAGATTTACACACCCATTATGGTTTAGTATCCAAAATAAATGGTTACTGACGAATTTTGTTTTACAAATTACTAACCATTAAATTTTTCTACAAATTTATGGTTAATGAATCTGGATTAAAGCAAGTTAACTTCAATTAAACAGCGACAAAAAACACACGATCACATGCTGATGTTTAGTGATAGAGCAAGAGGAGAATAATGTAAATTGGTTTTGTTTCATATGACCAACCACCTAAATAAATAACTTTTTGCCTAATTGCCTAAATAACTTTCCTTTTATGGCTTCTTACCTAAATGACTCTAAGTAATAACGCTTACGTGTCTCTGATGAATGCTGAACCGGAATTAACCGACGAAATTCGACATGTATGTCCCGGTTTAGTCGAAATTGATCGTAGAAAGGTATGTAAAACGTGCTAAGACATGTGAAAACTCAATTGAAAATCGAATTCCGATATAAAATTCAAAGAAATATCTGACATCAGAGTAGAAGCGTTTATAAACACACTGCCTAGTGTGCCTCTATATTGTTTAAAACAATATATTTCGGAATTCGATTACTAAGTATTAACCGAAATATCAGAGTGTAGTTTATGGTTATGGTTTAGTTTAAAATAAGGAAATTTCCTTCTTCTTTTTTTTTTCTTTTACCTTTTTACCTTTTTGATAAGTAAATAAGGAAATTACTTACTTTTTCCTTTTTCATCTATTCAAGTTTTGTAAGTTTTTCTTTAAAGAACAATGGTAAGATCACTTAACCTATAAATACATGTAATGTATGTTCACGAAAACAAATCAAAATCATTACGACTTCTTGCTCAAGTTTTAGTATCCTTCCACCTTCAGCTATTCTGAATAACAAACACACACATAAATTCGAAGATGAGCGACATTATGGAGATACTTATTACTGATATCTGTATGTTTTTTCTTGGCTTCGCGTATTGCATGTATCGGGTTATTTATCATCGTGGTGACAAGAATGCCCACATGTTTTTTTTGGTTGGTATCGTTCTGGCTTCCCTTGGGCTCCTTGGACTAGTAGTGTCTGGCGCCTATAAATATTACTTTGTTGATGATCATGATGATGATGATGATGATGCCAACAATGGTCATGGTTTGGGTACCAGCGGTGACCATGTTATCATCAACATCACGGAGTTGGCCAGTGTTAGCCGCTCCATCCTCATCCGATCAATCCCCGTCGTTGATTTTAGTCCTCGGAACTTTGAGGACGGCGGCGTCGAGTGCGTCGTTTCTCTCTCTGAGTTCGAAGAAGGAGACAAAGCCAAGCTCTTACCGAGCTGTAAACACTGGTTTCACGCCCACTGTATAGACGCTTGGCTTGAGTCGCACGCTACTTGTCCTATCTGCAGAACGAGAGTACGCCTGTTCAAAACTAACGAGCCAAGTTCCCGCAGCAATCTAACTTGTTCTGATCAGCGTTCAGCAGATGTGACGTCGGAGGTTGTAATAGACATCCCGACATGATGAGATATAACTTGAGCAAGAAGTTAACGTGGCCATCTCCATGAAGACCAAATCGATTGTACAGAAGCTTTTTAGTTTCAATATTGCCTTTTATTTAGTGGGATTGTATTACCTTAACGTGACCCACTCACGTAGTAGTTAGTTTAGTTCTTTGAATAATTTTGTATTTAAGCATGACTGCATGAGTTGGAGTTAAATGAAATATAAGCAATGTTTTGAAAACCGGACCGGACACCGACTCGGTAAAACTACTGGTTGACTGGTTAGACCGGTTCAACCGGTTGAACCGGGTTTTTTATTTATATAAAAATGTATATAATTATATATTTATACTATATAGACTTTACTTCTACATATAATACTTTCTATATTCTTTTTTTATTAACTCAAAATAAACAACAAACATAAATCTGATTACTATGTAAACTAAGAATTAAAAAAAACAAATGATTTACAGCTAATAAAATCATATTTATTTATTTTTACAACTAACATTTCAAATTTTAAGAATATGATAAAATAAAAATACTTAATTATATGTTAATTTTTAAGAACCGGGTTTTAAAATTAAACCGGATCACCGGTTTTACCGGGTTTCAGTCGGTTTTACTGGTTTTTATTAAATCCGGGTTTTAAACCGAACCGGACTCGGCTTCTTCAGCGAGTCACGGTCGGACCGGTTCGACCGGCCGGTCCGATCCGGTTTTCAAAACACTGAATATAAGGGGAAGAAAAAATTGCAGTAAACTTTTCTTTAAGAACCAAAGTGTTCTTGTTTTGATCAACATTGATTTCGCTATAACTGGGACCTGTCATTACGTTACTAGTCACTTTTTTTTAATCTCAACACACTCGAGAGTTGATAGTACAAATTGAGGCACAATATTCAATTCAAGATTCTCTGGTATATACTAGCTTCTTCAAATAAACCAGGTACTGCCAACAAAATGGTTTGTATATTCTTACTAGAATTTTAGTTAATATTGATAAGATAAGAAAGTAACGTGTTCAGGAGAGAACACTTCCACACTCCTACGTTAAGGGGAGAATTTATCTATCGTTTGCCTTCTCCATGAGAGGCACATTCTGTCCGATCCAATTCCATTGAAATTTAACACTGCTCTAGATGTAACAGTGCTCATTTTGGTGATAACCAAAAGTTTGAAGTGTTTGTCAAAGTCACATGTTAAGGTGGCAATCTGCAAGTTAGAAGATCTTGAAGTGTGTTTGGAATCTTCTGTGATTTCATCCCCAAGTGACTCCTTCAAAATTCATTTTTAACACCTTGCCAAGCTTCTGAAAGCTTGTGTGCCTATCCTTCTATTGCTTTAGATGTTGTGTTGCTGTAGCCATGAGGCTTGCACATTGGGTATGTCCGATGTTGTGTTAGTAATGAAGTTGTGTTACAAAGGAAAAAAAAAACAGATTCATACTCTTTCATGTACACAATACACATACTTGCAAGTTTAAGTGGATCTAGTAACGAAATTAGAAGCGTTTGGTTTATATATATCGGGTTATCAATTTAATAGTAGTTGACTTCTAACTTTTTTTTTTTGGTCAACAGACTTCTAACTTTAAAAAGGTCTAATTTCATTAAAACCAAATCCTTGTTTTCCCTATGTTTTTCTACTTCAGTCACCATCTTATCTCTCTTTTATCTATGTTTTATTGGTGGAATATTAGGCGGAATAGTCATAAATCATATATACTTTTCAAACACAATTAAAAATCATATATCTATCTACACGAGCCATTAGAGAATTAAAGACATGATAAATTAAATTATTGCACTCTCACTTTTATACTTTTTTTTGTAAATCTCTTTCACTTTTATACTATTTCTTTATTCTTTCTTGTTATATAGACTGCAACTGGAATGTATTTTTTTGGAATAAAAACTTTCTGAATGCTTAATTCATGTGCATTCCAAAAAATGTCTACCAGTTGTAATAAAAAAATAGAAAAAGTATTCCATTTCATTCCATATCATTCCAAATTATTCCAGAGAAAAAAATAACTTTCACTTGAAAAATCATTCCAACCCAAAAACGTTTTGGAATAAGTGGAACGTTGATTCCATTCCATAAAATTCCAGAAATTATAATTCCTACCATTCCATATATTCCTTTAATTTGCTACCAGTTACACACTTTATATGCAAACGTCCTCTCTTCTGGACTAGACCAAGAGGTCCAAGGCTAGCATATAATATAACAGAATGTATAGGGTACGTAAAGCATGCTCCATTCATAAAAATGTGCAACGAGCAGATACCTCAATGTATTTTGGTTATACCAAACGAACAAACAAGGCTACAATACAAAACGGATCAATATGTTTTAATTTCTTCTAAACCGGTTCTCGATCGAGAAAAAGAAAAAAATACATCCATGGAACTTTAAATCTACGAGTGTTCGTACTCAATGATGACGAGGATCAGGACCTCCAGGGCTTAGTCTCATGGACTCATTAAAACCTCTCTCCATTAGCTTTTCCATATTAGCTTTCAACACTTTTTCTGCTTCTCTCATCATACGCCCTCGTCTACTTCCATCTGCGTTTGCAAACCCTTGCTGCAATGGCCGAGATGCTGATGATCGCGACAACGAAACACAGATCAAGAACAGACACATCAAAAACTTCAAGTTAGCCATATTTTATGTGCTAATTAATAATTCAATACGTAAGGTGTTTATATGTTTTATGTAATAATGAGGTACGTTTTTCATCATATGCCTGAGACATTTATATAGAGAATGGCGTGGGGATCATGATAATCTTTGTGCTGTATTATAAAATAGATAAGGCGGTCGTAAAAGCCAATAATTGACGAATTTCCAACTTCTGCAAAGTGCCCGTTCGAGCGCACATGCACTTACAATACATATATATTGTTTTTTTTTGTCAACATATAAGATATGCCAGATTTCACCAAATATACAAATATAATGATAAAATATACCAAAGTAAGCTATATATATGTATATATAAACTAGGTTACTGTTAGTTTATAGTTTATAGTTTTATGTATATATAAACTAGGTTACTGTTAGTTTGTTACGTCTGTGTATGATAAGTAAAATAAAATAGAATGTGTGAAGACATTTTCTAATAATGCCAATGTGCATGGTTTTATAATTAAACTGTAAAATTATGTATAATGTGTACGTATGATGAGTAACAGTTTAAGAAAAAGGTGAAAATGCTTAGATGACATGTGTTAAACTTTCTAAACCAGTGCATCTGAATGATGACATGAGTTGCTAAATTATCTAAACCGGTTGATGATATATTTAAAAAGGAAAATATGGGGGACAAATGATAATGGGATTAAATTTTTAAAATTGTCGCAGCAAAGAGTCAAAAAAGCCATGTGGCTAACTTTTGCCGCCTTTTTTCGGGTTGGCCTTTCGATTAGCTGCCCACATGAGTTTTCTAACGTAAGCCCGAAGTAAAGTGATCTCAGTAATGTGTTTTGATTAAAATTTGATTCTATCGACTGAAAATAACAGATGCTATAAAGTAACAAAGGAAATAGTCTACTATTAATAAGACAAATCAATTATGATTTTCTCTATGATATGTGCATGCGTGAAACGATTATAGCTTCTAAAGCTTATAAAAGAACGAATTAGAGATTATTCATGAGTGAGGTCCTAATCACTAGCTTCTTTGTCAGTTTTTCTCTAGAGTCAAGGTGGGAGTAAGACGAAGTTAATCACTATATGTTTAGATTATTCGCTGAAACGATTATGGTTTTTGTGGATACAAGCTGGCACTTTAGTTTATAGAGTAAGTGATGCACCAATTCGAAGCCGAAAGAAAAAGTGATTTGAACACTAACTTGAATTCAACTACCAATTAAGAGAGCAAACCTGAATACCTAATTTTTTTAGGCTACAAAGGGTTTACCAAACAAACAAGTTAGATTGTATATATGGGAATAAGATTAACATAGATACCAGTTTTAGATACTCAAGATCCTCTTATACTCTACGTATGTTGTTTTGACAGGGTAATCAAAATATGGAGTTTATCAGGTTACAAAATCGCTATCTCTATGTATTTTTACTTGTGTATTATCAATGTGATACTGCTGAATGACTCATGAGTGGAAACATGAAGTCATTTTTATATGTTTGTGCATTTTAACAAAAATAAATCCTCTTTAATAACAATGCATTGTGACAAAAAAAATAATAATTAAAATGAAATATTTTACCACTTGGATCAATAATTCAATATCATAATCAACACCACAATATGTACATTTAAAAAAAAACTCATTTTTAACAAATTAATTACTCCAAAGTATTTTATTTTCTTCTATATATACATGTATTCTATTTGCCAAAATTCTTTTAAACCGCTTATATATGACATACATCATAAACTCATAACAAACACGTATATACAATATAAGTTTCTTAGTTAAACGTTAAGCTATTCAAATGCTTCATTTCTTAAAAATTTATCAATCAAAAACGTATATATATATATTGTAAATTTTGTAAAAATGAACTTTTGATGAGGTTAATTTAGCAAAGTAAGTCGGCCCTGTCAGATGATTAAGGTTGTTATTTGTTAAGGTTTAACTACCTACCTCTCGATCGCCGTGGTCCTCACTCATCTGGTCGGCCTTTTCTTACATAACGCACTCTCATTTAAGTTATTCTATCCAACTTTTAATTCCATTCAACTCCAAATATGAAGAAAAAAACTCCAAATATGAACAAATTATCATATTTATATTATTTTCTGTCTAGCGTGTATGTTTGTTTATATATTTTGAGTTAACTAACAACCAAAAAATGGATCACGATGGCTAATGGAAGATAAATTAAATAAATTTGGAATGACGGTTAGATATGTATAGAGTCACTCACAAGTCAAAACTTCATAAGTCATCACCACTTTATGTAAAGTATTGTTACAAAATGCAATGAATGTGTTAATTTGTAAAGTCAAAACATTTTTAAAAGAAAAGTGCTGTTAGTTTAACTTGTCAGCAACCTGCACTATTCGAATATAGATAGTGATACACGGACGACATTAACATAAATTATAAAAAACACCTATCCTAATTAAAAATATAGTTTTTCCCATTTAGATCATTTCCAACTACAATTTTATTTTAGAGGTGACGTGAACTCAAATTTAAAGTTCGAAGATGTGTTTTCTTTCCAATGGTAAACTTTTTACTCTAACTTTGTAAAAAATATTTACATTATACTCCTTAAAATTGATCAAACTAATAAAAATTACAAGATTTTATAAATAATAGAGCATTTATTAAAAACATATAACAAACAGTATAATATTATAGTAAAAAGAGAGTTATAAAAATTCAAATTAAATCATAAATATAGGTGAAATTGTTAGGAAATATACGGTCAAATTTTGCGGAAACCGAAATTTATGGGAACGGGAAAACACACACACAATTTGTTAACGGAGTTCGGCCAACTTTTGCCTACGTCTCCGGACCTGCTACAGATCTTTTATTATCAACTTGGGAAATTTTTACAAGCTCTCAACTCACACCCGATCCCAAATACACTCAAGAAATTACTCTTAATTTCTTAAAGAAGATTTTTTGTAAAAAAAAAAAATTATTTTCTTTTTTTCTCCACGAACTCTTTTCTTCTCTTGTTCTCTCTTTGTTTTTGTTTTGGGATGATTTTCCTCTTCACCTTACGTGAGTATTTATAGGAGAAGCTTGAGTGTGTGAAAGCCACAATTATTGACAAAATGGGGTTCCTCTTTTGTTGACTTCTTTGCCATCCCTCACCGTCATTACCGTCATCACCGGCCAACACAAAAAACGTGTTTTATAACTTACAATCTCCCACTTGAAGACTGATTTCAATCTGTCTTCACACCTTGATCAATGTAGCAGGTCTTCTCAGCTTGTTACTCCAACAAACCAACTGAGGTTGCACACAACCTCAGCTTATCATACGGCACAGTCTTCGTCAGCATGTCTGCCGGATTCTTACTTCCTGGGATCTTTTCAAGCACCAACATTTCATCTTCTAACGCTGATCTGATGAAATGATATCGACGATGTATGTGCTTCGTCCGAGCGTGGTAAACCGGATTCTTTGCCAAATCGATTGCACTTTTACTATCACAGTACAACACACCTTTTTCTTGACCATGGCCTAGCTCTTCTAGAAATGATTGTAACCACATCATCTCTTTTGTTGCCTCTGTTACCGCAACATACTCAGCTTCACAGCTTGATAGAGCTACGATTCTCTGCAACTTTGAAACCCAACAAATTGCAGTACCGCCAAAAGTGTAGACATATCCGGTTGTGCTCTTCGTGCTGTCAACGTCACCTCCGTTGTCAGCATCAACATATCCCTGCAATCCCACCGCAGACTTCGTGAAACATAGCGATAAACTTGGATTTCCTTTTAGATATCTGAAAATCCACTTAACGGCTTCCCAATGTTCCTTTCCTGGATTGCTCATAAATCTGCTGACGACTCCCACTGCATGTGCGATGTCTGGTCTTGTACAAATCATCGCATACATCAGGCTGCCTATAGCAGAAGCATATGGAACCTTATCCATATGTGCCATCTCGTCTTCCGTCTTTGGAGACTGTTCTCTGGATAACCGAAAATGACTTGCCAGTGGAGTACTGACTGGCTTCGCGTCATCCATGTTAAACCTCTTGAGGACTTTCTTCACATACTCCTCTTGTGATAGCCTAAGACCTTCCTTGCTTCTACTGATTCTCATCCCTAGAATCTGTCTTGCTTCTCCAAGGTCTTTCATCGCAAATTCTTCTGAGAGTTTCGCCTTCAAGCTATTGATCTCATGCAAGTCTGCTCCAACTATCAGCATGTCATCCACGTATAGGAGCAATATCAAGTAGGATTCTTCAAACTTCTTGAAGTAACAACAGTGGTCAGCTTCACACCTCAAGAAACCGACACCTTTAATAAAGCTGTCAAACCTTTTATACCACTGTCTTGGAGCTTGTTTCAAGCCATACAAACTCCTTTTAAGCTTGCAAACAAGGCTTTCTTTTCCTTTGACCTCAAAGCCTTCGGGTTGCTTCATATAAATTTCTTCATCCAAATCACCGTGAAGAAATGCCGTCTTTACATCCATCTGCTGAAGATGCAAATCTTCTTGTGCTACCAGTCCAAGAACCGTTCTAATGGTCACCAGCTTGACTACAGGAGAAAAGATTTCAGTGTAGTCAATGCCTTCTTTTTGTTGGAATCCCTTCACAACAAGCCTCGCCTTATAGCGTTTACTTCCATCAAGTTCTTCTTTTATTCGGTAGACCCACTTGTTATGCAATGCCTTTTTATTCTTAGGCAAATCTGCTAACTCCCATGTGTGATTGGATAACAACGAGTCCATCTCGTCGTTCATTGCAAGCTCCCACTTGATCGACTCATCAACTTGCATAGCCTCTTCATAACATTCAGGCTCGCCTCGGTCTGTGAGCAGAATGTAGTTGAGCGATGGAGAAAATCTTACAGGCTTTCTGATGATTCTACTTGACCGTCGTAACTCCGTGACTGGTGTATATGGGACCACTTCAGAATCATCACTCTCTTCAGCCTCACCACTCTCTTCTTGAGAGATTTCTTCTTCTGTTGTTGCGGTATCTTGTTGTAACTCCGGTGTCAGGATATCATCTAAGTCAACAACTCCAGGCTCTTTTCTCTCCGAGCCTTCTCTTAGCTTATCCTTGTACAACAATTCTTCGTTGAACACAACATTCTTGCTGCGGATGATCTTTCGATTTTCATCATTCCAAAACCGGTAACCAAACTCCTCGTTACCATAACCGATGAAGTAACACTTCTTTGACTTGGAGTCAAGTTTACTTCTTGCAGCATCATCAACGTGAACATAAGCTAAGCATCCAAACACTTTTAGGTAAGAAAGGTTTACTTTCTTTCCGCTCCAAACTTCTTCAGGGATCTTAAATCCCAACGGTACAGACGGTCCTCTGTTAATTAAGAAGCTTGCGGTACTGATTGCATCTGCCCAAAACATCTTAGGCAATCCACAATGCAATCTCATGCTCCTTGCACGCTCATTCAAGGTTCGGTTCATCCTTTCCGCTATTCCATTTTGTTGAGGCGTTCCAGGAATAGTCTTCTCCATCTTGATTCCACTATCAGCGCAATGTCTCTTGAACTCCTCGCTGATATATTCACCACCATTATCAGACCTTAGACATTTCAACTTGAGATTCGTCTCAGTCTCAACCAAGGCTTTCCATCTTTTGAAAACCGAAAACACTTCATGCTTGTTCTTCATAAAGTAAACCCACACCTTCCTTGTGGAGTCGTCAATAAAGGTCACATAGTAGTACGATCCTCCCAGCGATGCAACAGGAGCGGGTCCCCACACGTCAATGTGCACCAGCTCTAACTTCTCAGATTTTGGCTCTCTTCCTCCTTTAGAGAAACTAACCCGTTTCTGCTTTCCAAGAATGCAACTTTCACACATCTGATGATCCACCGTCTTCAGATCCGGAAGAGCGCCATTTTCCACCATGAGTTTCATCCCTTTCTCACTCATGTGCCCCAACCTACAATGCCACAACTTGGTTTGTTTGGCATTCTCGACAACAGCAACAGTGTCTTGATAACTCGTCGTCATATAAAGAGTGCCTCTTTTATGACCTCTAGCCACCACCATGGAACCTTTCCTGACTCTCCAGGCTCCACCACCAAAGTTGACATCGTGCCCCGTATCATCAAGTTGACCTACAGAGATTAGATTTCGCATCAACTTTGGCACATGTCTAACCTTCGTAATCTTCCACACACGTCCGTCTGACATCTTCAAGTTGATATCTCCAATACCAACTATGTCCAAAGGTAATCCATCAGCAAGATATACCTTTCCATAATTTCCAGCAACATAATTCTCCATAATGTTGTGGTGTGGCGTGGTGTGGAACGACGCTCCAGAGTCAAGAACCCATGAATCGACTGGACTATCAACATAGGAGATTGACGCTTTGGTGGTACTTGTAGCTGCATCACGAGCTTCACCTTTTATCGGGGAATCAACAGACACTACCAATGCATCAGCAATTTCACGTGTCACTGCATTGGCTACGCCTCCCTTGTTGTCTTCTTTCTTCGGTGGTGCCCGGCAATTCTTTTTAATGTGGCCCGTCTTTCCACAATTCCAGCACTGTGCAGGCTGTCTGAATTTGGACTGACCATTTCCATTCCTTGACCTCGATCTGCCATTTCTCCGGTTACTTCTATCATGGTCTCTACCTCTGTTTTCAACATTGAAAGCAGAGCTTGATGATGTCTCGCCAGAATCTATCCTACGCACTTCCTCAGCAAGGATACGATCTCTCACATCATTGAACTTAAGCTTCTGAGTACCGACAGAATTACTAACCGCTGCCCTCATTGGCTCCCAACTATTTGGCAGAGATGCCAACAAAATCAGTGCTCACACTTCATCATCAAACTCGATCTCAACCGAAGACAGTTGGTTGACAATCGTGTTGAATTCATTCACATGTGCGGCAACCATGCCACCTTCTTCCATCTTCAAATGAAAGAGTTTCTTCATGAGAAACACCTTATTATTCGCCGAAGGTTTCTCATACATATCCGAGAGAACTTTCATGAGCCCTTCTGTGGTCTTCTCCTTCGCAACGTTGTGAGCAACGTTTTTCGACAGTGTTAACCTTATAACACCCAGAACTTGTCTGTCAAGGAGCTCCCACTCATCCTGATCCATCTTCTCAGGCTTCTTGCTCAGTGGTTGATGAAGCTTCTTTCCGTAAAGATAATCTTCGATTTGCATTCTCCAAAATGCATAATCTGTACCGTCAAACTTCCCGATACTGTGCGTCGAACCGTCTTCGCCTCCCATCGTTTCTGGAACCACCGTGTATTAAAACACCTCCGTCGACAAACCGATATCACCGACAAATTTTACTATTCACGATTTTTACTGTTCACGTGAATAGTAACTCTGCAAAAATTTGACCGATCACCGTAACTCAGGCTCTGATACCAGTTGTTAGGAAATATACGGTCAAATTTTGCGGAAACCGAAATTTATGGGAACGGGAAAACACACACACAATTTGTTAACGGAGTTCGGCCAACTTTTGCCTACGTCTCCGGACCTGCTACAGATCTTTTATTATCAACTTGGGAAATTTTTACAAGCTCTCAACTCACACCCGATCCCAAATACACTCAAGAAATTACTCTTAATTTCTTAAAGAAGATTTTTTGTAAAAAAAAAAAATTTATTTTCTTTTTTTCTCCACGAACTCTTTTCTTCTCTTGTTCTCTCTTTGTTTTTGTTTTGGGATGATTTTCCTCTTCACCTTACGTGAGTATTTATAGGAGAAGCTTGAGTGTGTGAAAGCCACAATTATTGACAAAATGGGGTTCCTCTTTTGTTGACTTCTTTGCCATCCCTCACCGTCATTACCGTCATCACCGGCCAACACAAAAAACGTGTTTTATAACTTACAGAAATATCAAATTACTCAATATAGCTATTTTGTAATGTTTTAATACATGGTCAATTAATAAAATTTTGAAATAATATATTAATTTTTATTATTTATTATATGTAGGTTACAAGCTTAAATTTATCGACTGACATTTTTATATGTGAAATATTTATAAAATATAAAATTATAAGAATTAAAATAAAAATCTAAAAGTTAAAATAGTTATCTAAAAGACGGATGCCTAAATAATATAAAATAACAAGCATAAAGCATTGAAGAGTAAAATATTTCATTGTTCAGAACTTTATATTTAAAGTTTCAAAATTATTTTTGGAGATACGTACAAATTATAAAATAGAGTTTCCATTTAGTGATTAATTTGATTGTATTGTCTAAACTCGTAGAACAAAGAAAATGAGCAATTGTTTGTGTTATCAAGTGAGTTTCAAAAAGAAAAAGAAAATATAAAATTAGTTGGACTCAAGTTAGCGATTAGTGACAAATCGTTCTTATCTTTTTTTTTTTGACTAAACAAATCGTTCTTATCTTCGAGGCCAAATATTCACGTTAAGCTATAGTCAGCAGGCTGGGCACAAACATTCTTACTAACATTCTTACTTGTATTTTTTTTTTGGTCAACGACATTCTTACTTGTATAACATCTGTTATTTGTTCTGTACTCGTTTCTATTCTTTAAATACTAGTTGTAAGAGACACGGCTGTGGCTTTTGATTTAGCTGCCCATCCTTGGATGGTTTGTGGAGATTTCAACGAGATTTTGGATCCTATAGAATCATCTAACCCTGCTATTATTATCTCTTCCAGAGCCATGCGAGAGTTTGGTTCCTGTCTTTCAGATACTGGTTTGTTTGATCTCACTTCGCAGGGACCTCGATTCACCTGGTCTAATCACCGGCCGTCTGATCCGATAGGAAAGAAAATTGACAGATGTCTGGTTAATGACTTTTGGCAGTTATCATTCCCTAAAAGCTTCTGCTCTTTTGAACCTCCGGAATTCTCAGATCATACGCCTTGCCATATTAGGCTTACCTCTACTAGACCGGAATATGGAACTCGTGCGTTCATGTTTCCCAGCTATCTGATCAAGCTTCCCTCATTCGTTCCTACCGTTCAGGATCTCTGGATTCAGATGGGGGACCCTGCAAGGAATCTGACCTCCCTGTGCTACAAACTTAAGCAGCTAAAATCTCCTATCAAGTCCCTTTGTAAGGAGAATTTTAGTCAGATTGAGAGAAGGGTACAAGAGGCGACAGTTACTCTTCATTCTCACCAGCTTCAAGCTCTGAACTTGCCTTCTGAGGATAATGTTGCACAGGAAAAACAGTTCCGGGAATATTGGATGTTTTTGCGTCTTGTGGAAGAAATGTTTTTCCGCCAAAGATCTCGAATCAAATGGCTGGAGGCTGGAGACTTAAATACTCGTTTCTTCCATAGGATTACCCTTGTTAGGAATGCATCTAATGGGATCATCTACTTATTAAGAGGAGATGGGTCGAGATCTGAGTCACTTCAAGAAATGCACCAAATCGCTGCTGCTCATTTTGCCAAGGTCTTATGTGAGCTGCGAGGATCTTATTGCCGGTTCTTGCCAAATTATCTCTCTCGGGTAATTGCAACTGTCTGTTCCTCGACACATCAAAATTATCTCTCTGTTCCGATTTCGGCGGAGGTAATTAAGTCTACGGTGTTTAAACTCTCTCTAAATCGAACGCCTGGTCCTGATGGTCTAACGGCAGAATTCTTTAGAGCAACATGGAATTTTATGGGAGATGAAGTTTGTGCTACGGTATTGGATTTTTTCTCTCATAAGTTTATGCCTTCTGGTCTGAATTCCACCACTCTTATCTTAATCCCCAAAAGACCAGGAGCGGAAAATATTCAGGACTTCCGACCCATATCATGTTTGAACACCCTGTATAAGGTGATCTCCCGTATCTTGGCTGACAGGTTGAAAGAGGTGCTTCCTAATTTAATTCTCCCTAATCAAACGGGTTTTATTAAAAACAGACTTCTCCTTGAAAACGTCCTGCTGGCGTCCGAGGTAGTAAATGGGTATCATAAGAAGGAGCGATCTGCGAGAATTACACTAAAAGTGGATATTTCTAAAGCGTTTGATTCGGTCCGTTGGGATTTCTTGCTTCAGACGCTGACAGTTATGCAGTTCCCAGCTGAGTTAGTTGAGTGCATTCGTGCATGTATCACTACCCCCTCCTATTCGTTAGCCATCAACGGTATTACGCATGGATATTTCAAAGGGAAAACCGGTCTCAGGCAGGGCGACCCTATTTCTCCTCTATTATTTGCGGTGGTTATGAATGTGCTTTCCTATATGTTGGACAAGGGAGCTGAAGACGGGATTTTTGCCTATCATCCTCGTTGTACAAGCGTCAAGCTTACTCATCTTGCTTTTGCAGATGACTTATTGATTTTTCTAGATGGTACAGAAAGTTCTCTTGCGGGAGTTTTTACGGTTCTGTCCCAGTTCGAAAAATTCTCGGGGCTTGAGGTTAACATGGCAAAGACCTCGATGTTCTCTTCAGGCCTCTCTGAGCAGTCGCAGCTGAATATTCTTAATCGGTTCAAGCTTCGTTCCCTCCCTCTCCCGGTTAGGTATCTGGGTTTACCTCTCTGCTCTAAGAAGTTATCGGTCAAGGATTGCGATGCCCTACTTTCTCAAGTTAGGAAAAAGTTAAATGGATGGATGAATCGACATCTAAGTATGGCGGGGCGTCTGCAACTTATTTCCTCTACCATTCCTGGTATCCTTGGTTTCTGGACATCAGCTTTCTTTATTCCTAAGAAGGTTCTAAAGATGATCCAAAGCCTTTTATCTTCTTTCCTTTGGCACGGAAACCTTGATGATACCTCAGCAAAGGTGGCGTGGGAATCTCTTTGCTATCCAAAATCTGAGGGTGGACTAGGTATCAGGAACCTCTCTTCATGGAACTTGGTCTTTGGTATTAAATTGATCTGGATGCTTTACTTCAGAGCTGGGTCTATATGGGTCGCCTGGGTTAGAGACAAGTACCTCTCAGCAGGTTCGTTTTGGTCTCTCAGCTCGCGGAATTATTCTATTTCATGGACTTTTCGAAGGCTTTTGAAGCTGCGCCCGACAGTTTTGTCTTTCCTACGCATCGTTGTGCGAAGAGGAGCAGAAACTTTCTTCTGGTTCGATCCATGGACACCCTTTGGGGTGTTAATCGATTATTTGGGACCTTCAGGCCCTGCGGATTTGGGAATCCCCCTTGATTCCTTGGTTTCAACCATTACTCGAGGTTCTTCGTGGTCTTTGCGTCCGGCTAGGTCAGAAAGGCAACTTAACCTCCATGTTTATCTAACCAGTTTTTCTCCTTCACCGGGAGCGGACACCGCTGTCTGGAAAGTTGATGATCGTATTTGTGAAAAATTCTCTACCAAGGCTGTATGGAGTTTTATAAGAATGGCAAGACCGACTGTTTCTTGGGCCCGTTTTGTTTGGAACCAAGCGGCTATACCCAAGCACAAAATCACCTCGTGGCTCTTCCTATTGAATCGCAATCCAACCATGGATCGTTTGATATCTTGGGGCATTGATTTGGAAAACTGTTGTCTCTTGTGTGGGATCTTACCCGAATCTAGAGACCATCTGTTTTTTACTTGTCTATACTCTTGTCAAGTGTGGAAAACTGTCATTGGAGTTTTGGGTTTCTCTGATCCTCCTCTCCAATGGGATTTGGTTCTTCAATGGCTGTCTTCGGTTACTACTACTCCCACGGAGTTTGCAGCTATTCTCCAGCTTTGGCATGGTACTATCTATCTCGTTTGGCAAGAACGGAATGCCCGCTATCATAATGGTCTTACAAAACCCCATTCAGCATTATCTAGAGAAGTCATCCGACTGGCTAAGGACAAGTCGACAGCTATGTGTAGTTGTGGATCGGATCTTGGTCGAAGTCTGGTGGCGCTTTGGTCTTCTATGAGATAGTACAGCCTTCTTTTGCTGTACTGTTGTCGTTCACTTCCGTGGTTTCAAAACCATTGTGACCTTCCCTCTCATTTTCTATTTAAATTTCCGCATCTTTATTTAAAGCTTCTCTCCGTTGTATCCCCGTAAACTCTGTTTGTTTTTTAATATGAAAGCCAGTTAAAAAAAAAAAAATACTAGTTGTTGTCAAGTCAAATATTAAATTGTTGATTTGTTGAATTTTGCTACATGCAAATACAAAAACAAATAACAAGTATCACAAAAATGTTGGCGATTCACCTTGATAACTAGACGATAATATTAGATTATAAAAATAAAAGCTTTAAAGAGAATTTCTTTGTTATAAAAAGAAATAATATTTTATATGAATGGGAAATTTTTCAAAATAGACTATTTTCTAATTTTTGTCATAAAAAGAGATGCTACGGAAGAAAATGATAAAAATGTTTTATTTAATAGGAGAAATATTTTTATATCCTAGATATATAAATACAAAAGAATAAAAAAATAAAAATAATATTTTTTATAGTTTCAGATTATATGTTTTCAAATTCGATTTTTTTTATAATTTTGTTTCGAAATTTACTTATTCAAATTTACTTTTTGAAATTATTTTAAATATTTTCATTTTCAAAATTTTAATATTTAGTTTTTATTTGATAAAATTTAAACCTCAATCCCAAATCCCCACTCATCAACTCTAAACTCTAAAATCTAGATTAGTTAACTTAAGAGGTATAAGGATCTGACTGATTCAAACGCAGCGGTTGCGGTTGTAGGTGAGAGAATTTGCTGATGCAGGTGGTTGTGATTTCAAGCGTTATTAAACGTTTTGTATAACTAACACAACATTTGAAAATTGTTGCGTTTCCAAAATATTTTTGACTTTTTATTATGAGATATAGCGGTTTAATAATAAATTACCAATATTAACATATATTTACATTCTAAAAAGATAAAAACATACTATTGTGATAAAATATAATAATTATTAATGTAATATGATTATTAATAATATTATGTTTATTTATTTAAAATTTTAATTAGTTGAAATTTATAATTCAATTAATTGTTTTTGAAAAATTTATATTAAAATTAATAATTGTTTTTGAAATTTATATTAAAACCTTTAAGAGAAATTTTGTTTCGTTTTATATATGTATATATTATTATATATGTATGAATATTAATTTTTAAAAATTCTAATGAATAGTTCGTTTAGAGTTTTTATAACACAAATTATGATACTGTTTATGGATTTAAAATAATATATAAAATGTGTATATATTTTTATTTATAATATTTCCATTTAAAATTTTTAATTTAAATATTATAAAATACTTTTAAAACTTAATTTTATATTTATTTACCCATCCATAACTGCAAACGCCAACTGAAACAAATTTTGATTTTAATAGTTCTAGAGTGATTTGAAACGATTTGTAATGGTTTGTATGATTATTTCGAAACGTTGTTAACTGCTATCAACCACAAAAACTGTGTTTGCAGATATTCACGAGAAAACCAGTCATACCGTAAATGTATATTTATTTTTTAATAAAATATTTTGGTCATTTTGATCTTTATAATTTATATTTATGAAAACATTTTTTTTATTAATATCCTAAGATATTTCTCTATATGAAAATATGAAATGTTAATGTATTTCGTCCATTTTTTTTTAACACAGAAAAAAGCAGAAGGAACAAAATACATTAATATTTCGATATAAAATATTATATGTATATTATAACAAAAGTATTCTTTTTAAAACTTTTATTTTTAATATAATTATCATTTCTCGGTCGGAAAACAAATAATGAGAAATTCTCTTTAAAGTAACGAGAATTTCTTGTTTTTCAGTCGGAAAACAAAAATTCTCTTTAGAACTTTTATTTTATAGTATTCGTTTCTTCTTCTTCTTTATAATTGGTACACATATTTATTGGAAATAAATCTTGTGTTTTTTTCAAATCTAGTAAACAAAACAAATTTTTATAACTTCTCTCAGACAATATTAAATAACAAATAATTCTTAAATACTTGAAAATATATCTAAATACTCCACAAATATGTTGAAGTATAAAGTAATTGAATGAAGTAGTTAATTTGCAAGTAACATATTTCTGGACAAGTATAAACATACATCCATTTTTAACACGTCAAGTACATCCGTTTTTAACAAGTCAAATACGAGTTCAAAAATTCAATATTCATTCAAGGTAAACCAAGTAGTAGTCTACCCCTAATATTACCCCAGTAAACGTTTTAAGTAACATAAAATGATTCGACACTGATCTACTAATATTTCGACTTAGTCTAAGCATCACTTCAAAATATCCAATTACGATATATTTTTCACAAAAGTGACATTTGCAGTCACAAAAATGTATCTATAACAATGTTATGGACAAATAAAAACAAAACTAGTCAGGCAATAGAGGTAACCTGTCGATACCGTAGGGTAAACCATTAGACGACTCGTCTGTGACACAACCAAATTCCTCAACCTCTCCTCCGTTCTCGTCTTCCAACTCCTCCTCATCTTCATCTTCGTCGTCTCTGTCTTCTTCCATACCGTAAGGGAGGATCCGTAGATACACCTCATCTCCTCTCCAATGTCTTTCTGATCTTAAATTATACTTCCTGACTAGGTTGCCTTGAAATGACACGATCTTCCTCGGCCTTGGGAGAAGATCTACTGGTTCCTTCTCTGGTATCACTATCCGCTCTATCGCTAATCTTGCTTCCTGCATATAAACAAATCAGTTCGAAACAAATGGTGCATTGTGGTTACTACTAAATTCGGATTTATCATGAGTTTCGACTTAAAATAAATTGACGATAAATAGACTTGACTCTGATTAGTCTATTAATTCTCCAACGACCTACCGATGTGAGACTTTAGTTCATTAACAGTTACTATGAAAGATAGAATCTGACTAGCTCTTTAAGTACCTCTAAGGCATCCATTTTTTCAGAAAGTTTTGGACGATCTTCTGATCCAAACTCTCCTAGTCCATCTTCATAATCTGTTAGTAACTCCCGTATCGCCTTGGCCACTTGAATACCTGAACTAGTCTACAAGAAGGAGAGTTTCTTTTGGCTAAAGATGCTGAAAATTTTGAAAGCATAGAAGAACAGTCTTAACTAGACTTCCTTTTTTTTTACCTTTGTTACATAAACAGGTATACCATGAGATGTAGCTAATGATTTAATCCGAGGATTCTTCCTGATCTTGGATTGCAATGCAAGTAACGCTTCTGCTTCACTAATGTTGTCGGTTATCTCTACGGCAATCTCCATCTCTAGTGTTTTTATAGCCTGAAGGACAGTTGATTCTGCAATCTGTATATGCATACGTATATTATAACCAAGAAACCATATATGACCAATGGTAACATAAAAAGGAATAGGTTAATCTTACCCCATAGACATATAGATACATCGGTGTCTCATGCTCTGTTGATTCTGCTTCAGTAGTCTCCTCAACTGGAAGGACTTCAGAGATAGTTTCATCTTTAGTAAGCCTCGAAACATCTAACGTTTCCTCTTCATGTTTCTTGTCTAAAATCTTCACATCCATCAAAGGTTCCTTCTTTTCTACAATTACTTCCACTCCATGAGAGTTTATTTTGCGGATTTCAACGTTTGGTAAGCGACCTTTTAGCCAGGTGATGAGTCAAAACAAGAAGATTAACTGAGAATCTCAACTTTGTTGTTGTATCAAAATAGTTTATGTAATTATGTAATCTCAATAAATCCAAGAGACTACCTGCGAGGAGAGCATCAACAGTTGCTTCAAGACTACGATGAACACGAACTTCAGTCTTTGAAACTATCTCTGCACCACAGGTAAATGTCGGTGGACCTTTTCTTTCAAGGACAGTCTTCGTGCCACCTCTTCTGGTCGCTTCCTCGTCTCCAAGTGTAACACTCTGCAAAAGAAGTCCATTAACATGTCTGAGATAATAAACTATTAAATAATTCATATTCACAATGATGTTAAACTACTCAAACAGAAAAAGAAGTGATCCATAATAATCGACCATTTGAGCTACTGCAACCTGATATCACTAATTCAAATCTCCTATGCAGTTCGTATGCCCCATTGGTAAGAGATCCTCATAAAACATTTCAAAACTAGTATCTTCAAACTATATTTTTGAATCTTGGTTTAAATGGTAAGCAAGTACATAGTGTCTAAACCTGAACACCTCCAACGAGGAGGTCTAACGAAGGGTTCTTAATCAAATTCTCTATGGTGGCTCCATGAGCCGTGGCAACTAACTGTATCCCACGCTCTGCTATTGTACTTGCAGCTATAGCTTCAAGTTTAGTTCCAATCTCATCAATCACAATCACTTGGGGCATGTGGTTTTCTACTGCTTCAATCAGTACCTGAACGTAAAATCAAATTTAAGCACAATCTCTCTCTCATGTACTACAAAAGAACAAAGCTACTTAAAGCTATCTACTAAACCTTGTGTTGTATGTCGGAGTTAGGTACTTGCATCCGCCTAGCATTACCAATCCCAGGATGAGGTATATCACCATCACCACCAATCTCATTGGAAGTATCAACAATCATCACTCTCTTATCATAGTCATTCCCTAGCATTCGTGCTACCTCCCTGCAAACATCACAAAGATCAAAACCAATGGCTTCTAAAAGGAACAATGAGAAGAGTTCATGCACAAACGACAAACCTTATCATTGTGGTCTTACCGACACCTGGTGGACCGATAAGCAACAAAGAGTTCCCATCTTGGACAAGGTCACGCAGCAAGTTTGCGCTTCCTCTAACGGATCGACCAACACGGCAAGTCAAGCCAATGATTTCTCCCTTTCGGTTCCTTATGGCGCTGATACGATGCAATGTCCGGCTGATTCCAGCTCGGTTATCGTTAGTAAACTCACCAACCTGAGAAAGGTCATGGTCTTATTCAGCAGCTATATTTAAACCAAATATATATATGAAGTATAATTTTATACCCACTTTTTTTTTAATTATATTTGAATATAAAATAACTAAATTTCTATAAATATAATTTATGAACCTACTAAAATCTTCTGAAAGTATTTTTTTATTTGGAAAATAGTGAGTTACATAAAATATCTAATTTTTTTTTATTATTTGCTATTTAAAACAAGGATTAATTGATATTCTAATGAGCTATTTAGCTCAATATACATAAAACGAAAGTTAATTAGGTGTGGAAGCAGGAAATTTTTAAATTAGGTATCTTGCAAAATCCGGACGTGGGAATTTACAAATGTGGCCCGTACGCAATATATCATTCGTATAACAATTTGTATGAGCTGTCAGAAGACAAAGAGGTTTTGTCTTTCAAAAGGTACCAGAAGAAGAAAAGTATAAAACTATGGTATATTCCAAAAACTATACGTCAACAAAAATCTGGTCGGCTCATTCTTGGTAAAACGTGAACCGAAACCGGTTCAAGCCCTTGAGGTTTCTCCACGGTCCAAATCTTCACCGGTTCCGGCATAACATCCACCATCACAATTCTTCCGTCGGCGGTAACAACACAAAGCTTCCTTGCCACCGCCATAACTTGTTGAGCTCCTTTAAGCAACTCTTCACCACCTTTCACCACCGTCACTTCTCTCCACTCTCTCTTCTCCTCATCGTATACTCTCACTGTTCCTTTCTTCTCGTCAACTGAATAAAGTGTCTCCTCCTCCATCGCCGCCACCGGACCTCGCCATCCCGCCACCATTTCCTCCGGCATGGCTTCCCAATCGTCATTAACGACGTCGTATACGGCTCCTTCTTTAACTGCGTCGCCTTTTACGTTCACCATTAAAAGCTTCCTACTCCATCCAACTCCCTCAATGGCTTCACGGCTAAACCGTAAGTCTCTTATCTCTCTCAGTTTCTCCCACTTACTGCCATTATGATCCGTGAGATCGAGTTTCTCGATCGATTTCGCGACGGTTGGCGAGAACTGCGAACTCATACCACTAGCGATGTAGATAACTCCCTCGCAAGCTCCGGTTGCGCACCAACGTCTCGGCGATCCAATTGGTGGCCCGGAGGTCCATGTAGAAGAGATCTGATCGAAAATCAGAGGGTGAGAGATCGCCGGAGAAAGCTCTTGGTTACTCTCGGGGATGATATTGAGTTTCCCGGCGGCGGAAACGCACTGAATCGGTTACTCTCGGGGTCGAAACACATAAAACGGATTGCTGAGTTAACCCGACGGAAACCCGGAGCCGGATCCGAGCTCGAGGCAACGAAAGCTGTATTATTGCGTGTCACATATTGCGTGTATTATTGGTTCAAATAGTACACCTACAGTAACAATTATTTTGATATAATTTAGGGAGATACAACCTATAGGGTACTTCTGTAAAACCATCTGCCCAAACACTGTTTATGAAAAGCATTTTACCGGATTCCTAAATAATCTTTGGTTCTTGTATATCCGACGCAATTACTCTATTCTAATTATGTAATATTTTATCTAAATTACACTATATTTTCCTTTAATACCGGAAAAATCTAACCAAATTAAAACCAAATTAAAATCGAAATTTTCCATAGTACTAATTGAACCCTAGTTTTATTATCTGAACCAAACCGAATATAACCAAACCAAACCAAACCAAAATTTTATTGGTTCTCAATTGACTATGAACTCCTCTACCTGAATTGCCCTATACTCAAAATAACCTATCCAAACCAGAATACACGAATACTCACCAACCTGAGAGACTGCGAATTCAAGATCCTTAACCCTAACAGCATCCTCGGAGATGATAAAATCTCCGGAAGGGAATCGCGCCAGAGGCTTACGCCCCAAATCCAAAACTACCTCTATGAGCTCGCTGATTTGAGGATGCTCCTCCAGCGTCCGTCGTATCTCCTCCGGTACGAGCGCCAACAGACGGCGTAATTCGTCATCGAAGCTGTCCTCCTCGTCTTCTGATTCCGGAACTGCGATTGGAGACGAAGAGGAGGCGGGGATTACAACGACTCCTCCAGGTGAAGAAGACGAAGAGCAAGAGACGAGATTGTTGCGGAAGAGTTGGTGAAACAGTAGAGACGATCGGCGTAGGATGCTCCGTTGGTGGCTTAAGAGCGTTAATGGAGGAGGAACATGATTGCTCAGTGATAAGCTCAGCATCTTCCTCCTTTCCCTGAATATCGTTTTTTAGTTCGAGCATTTAAATATGAACGTTTACCAACCACGTGCACGAATCATCAGAAGACACGTCACCAAAGGTTCACAAGTGATTTTTTTGGGCGTATTTTTTATTGTATGTTTAGTTCTTGTGAATAAATTCACCAGTTGATAAAAGAAAGAGAGTTTAATTAATAGAAGTCCAACGCAGAGATTGTCTTCATACAAAGTTCTATTTATGATATCATACACAACAAGAGAATGCAAGAGTCTTATGTAAAAGTTTCTACTGTGTATCGAGTGCAAGATCGTGCCAAACTTCTCTATCTGGCTGCTGAGTTTCTTGATCTGAAACAACCAAAACGCAATAGATTATTTATAAGTCATAAAGCTCAAAGTTTCTCTCAGATGTAGTTCTTTTATGTCCTTATGCCTTTTCAATATGGGTATTTTAATTATCATGGATCACATATGCATCAAGATGGTGGGGATTAAAGCTAAGCAGTTTCTAGACTGTGTAGTAGTAAAGCAAAACCAAACAAAGTGGAGGGGGGAACATACTAGTTTCTTCAGTATCATCAGTCCTAACAGCAAGCACTGGAGGCAATGGGAGATCTGCAAATAATAAATAAATAACACAACACAACAATAAATGAATAAATACAATGATGTTGAGGTGTAATGTGGAAAAATCAAAAAGGAGGCTACCATCATCAGGGAGAGTGTCCCTCATCCACTCTTCATCCACAATGTCTATAAGCATACCAAGACTTATTTCTGCCATTGGACTATTCAAAGCCAGATGATAACTACAATATATACATAAAAATATTAGAATTTTGAAGTTTACAAGTACAACGTAACTGGTTGATTCTGCTAGAGACCTTAGGGTTCTATTGAGGAAATTCGTCGAGCAGGTAGTGGGCAATCAAGGAAATAAAACCAGATATTGAATTCGAACCGAGAATTCAACGCTAACCCTCGAAGAAAGACTCGATTCTCAGTACGAAAAGACGTTACTTTGATTGAATTAGTCAGAAAATTGCAAGAGAGTCACCTGGTAGAGACGACGATGGAACAAAAAAAAAGCAGCGCAGTAACAGTAGCAGTAGGAAGTTTGATTTTTTTTTTCTTTCTAATTTTCATAATTCTTCTTATTTTTATCCTAATAATTAGGCGAACCTTCTAGCCTAGTTAGAGGGTTCTATAGTAGTGAGAAATTTCAACTTGGGGTATCTCATTACACTCCGTCCAACAGCCATCGCTTACTCTTTCCCGCCGATTGGCCGATCATTTCAGGTACTTTATCAAACTCAATACATTTCTTTGATCCAGTAATTTTCGTCGCGATTCTTATGTAAGTAGTTTTTTTCTTTTTGCTAAAAATTCAAATGTAATTAGTTTGCAAGCAGAGTTTAGTTTAGGATCATAACAAGAGAGAGTGATCCGATTGCTCGACGTAGCTTCTTTCGGTGTTCCTCTGTTCAGTTTGGTTGGAATCATGATTCCATTGGTCTCCTAGAGTCCTAGTGGTTGTACAATCAGATGTTGACAGGACCAACCAAAGTTATTATGGGGAAACAAAGCTACACTACCTTACAGTAGATGTCACACATGAAGGCGTGGTTCCATTGTGAAAGTTCTAAGCTTTTCTGTATCTGCTCCTTTGATTTTTGAAAGTACTGAACTGACTCTCTGGTTCGATAACCAGTTCATGAATCATGATGGTCAGTGGTCCTTCTCGGGCTCAGAGTTTGCGGTTGTATATGGCTGTATCCTTTTTCCATTTGCTGTTACAACTTATCTCTCATTTGTTTCTTCAAACTTTGTCTTTCCCTGAGTGTGACTTCAGCTATGCCGGCTCATTCCAGCCAGAGCCTTTGGTCCAGCATTGGTTGGATGGAGATGGCATGACCATTGAATCTATTGGGTCGGTCCATTCCTCGGTGGTGCATTGGCCGCGATTATATACGAGTACATGGTCATACCCACTGAGCCACCAACACACCACCACACTCACCAGCCCTTGGCTCCTGAAGACTACTAGATGAGACTTTCCTTTCTGTTTGTTGATTCTACACTTTTGTTTGTTGTAATATTAAGAATAAAGAAAGATTTTACAATTGAGTTCTTTTGGTATACAAGTAAACAGTATTCTAGGCTAAATCTAATAAAGAAGCTTCTTGTTCTGAACACTTGTGTCAAGTCAAGGTCCTCTCATCTTATCAACAATCTGTTTACTTCTTTCCTCCACATGACGCTTCTTCTCTTCAAACTTCTCTCCAACCTTCTTCCTAAAATCAAACATCCTCTCTTTTCTTCCCATTTTCTTTCCCTTGGAATCATCCTCCTCTTCACTTGACAAAATAGACCTCGATGATGACCCGACACTAACCGGAGTAGCCTCCTCTTCGTCGCCTTCTCGTGCTATAGTATCCTGCTTTTCGCTTGTTTCCAGCAGCGGAGTCTTGTGTTCCTCCATTAATCTGTCACTTTCTACCAAAGGAGCTGCAGCGTTAGCTGCTGATGGAGCAGCTACAGGTACTTCCTCAGTTCTTGGCTTCTTGGGAACGTTGGTAGTAGTTTTATTCGCTAGTTCAGAACTCGGCGGCTTGTCAGCTTTAGATTTAGCTTCTAAGCTTTCATGATCATCTTGATTCAGCCACATGAACGGCGCAACACTGCGTTGAACCCAATCATCCTTTTCAGCTATCATCCACGGAATGGTTATGTTTTCGCAGTTGGGAAGCACCATCACATCTCTTATCCCGTTCTGCAGAAATGAGATTTTGGCTTATATTTTACTTCACATTTCGTCTGGAAACAAAGGAGGAGAGCAAGTGTTTTACCTTAAACCGGTTGATCAAGAAGGTAGCAACATGGCTGTTTGTGATTTTGTGGTCACCAACAGATGAGACAAGGTCGAAATGAATATCAGGCATGGTTGTGAAGCTAATCCATAGTTGATCAGATGGAGGCGGCTTCATGTGTACACGCAGTGTCCCTCTAAGGGAGGAGACTCCTATTGACAAATTAATTGGAACCTGCAGTTTACATACACAGACTGTCTCTAAGATACTACTACAAGAGCTGCTCTGATTAACAAGAAAACAAAAGATTAACCTGAGAGACTTGCTCAGCTATGTTCTTCAGAATAGACTTCCACTTAGATCCATTGTTTGGAGCTGCTTTTGATCCCTTAGATTCATCTGCAAAGATAAACTAATGCTTCTAAGAGCAGCATACAAAGATCACAAGCAAATATTATTAGATGAATACACAAACCTCCAGTTTTCACATCTTGAGCATCATCAACACTTAACTGCTTTTCAAACTCTGCAAGGCCTTCAAGGAGATCTATGGGAACATCCCCAGAAGAACTTGGCTGCAGTTTTATCCCTTTCTGCAGATCTTCCGCTCTGGCATCAACACGTGTCTCAACTACTAGACCCGCATCACCACTGTACTCAACATCTAGTTCAAACGCCCACACACCACCATCCATCTCCACTGGAAGAACCCTTGCACCATGTATACAAGGCGGGAGATTCCCAATCTTCACATCACGGCAGACTAAATCACCTATGTAGCTGGGAAGTCTCATGTTGGACAACACACGCTGGATACGTTCGTGGACTACATGCTTTATCCCTGTGTTCAGTTTAACATCAAAAAACAGCCGAGAGATGAGCAAGTTGCAGACCAAAGTTCCTTCATCAGCAACAAAGAACTTGTCCTCCGAGTCTACATCAGAGACATGACTGCTGCCACGGCTCCAAGAACGTGAGAAATCTTGCACATCAGTTTCCTCAGGAATCTTTCTCGCTGGGGTGCTTCTTCCAGAGCTACCTGATGAAGAAGTCTTCTTGTCTTGAACTTTCTTTCTCGAGAATTTCTTCAAGAACAAACGAACTCTCGATGAAGGTCCAGGACCATCTATTTTAACCCCTCCCTTGTTGTTGTTGTCCAATGACTCCAACTCAAACCCACCTGGTGATGGTTGTTTTGTAAAAGAAGAAGGATACGCAACATCAAGGGAAGCTACGTAGTTCTGGAAATCGTGTTTCAACTTGGTAGGCCAGGTGGCTCTTTCTTGATCATTGCAAGCAGCGAGACGAAGAGCCTTACACCATGACTCCTTCTCCCAAGATGTCTCGAGGAAGATGTAAAACACCTTGTTTCCCTTCTTGTACAAGTCTGGACCTTTGCTTTCTACTTTGAGAGGATATCTTTTAGCCCTAAGATATAACATAAACACACAAAAAGGGTTATTACCAATGTTTCGTTTGAGTGCAATCTTTAAGAGACTTTTAAGTACCATTTCCTTGTGGGGAGTTCAGACCCTGAAACAGCCTCAACGGAGCAACCTTTCAAAGTAACAATCGTCTGAGTGCCATCTGCGTTTGAGATGATGAGCTTGTGGTCTTTGATACTAGCAGTCTTCCTCACTGGATGCACCTCCAAGAGGTCTTTCTTCTTCTTCTTCTCCTTCTTCCAATCCCTTAAACTCTCATCAGACTCAAGAATCCAAATCACTCCCTTAAACAATAAAAATCAAAACTTTGTTCGATTCAATGTTTACTAGCGAGAAAGCAGAGCACTTTAAGAACTCCAAAGCAAGAAAGGTCAACACTTTATGAACTCATGAGGCTGTTACCTGTTTGCTGAGATTGAAATCAATAGACTTTGGAGGAACAGAGCTAGTCGTATTCGATTCTTGGAGGTTTATCTTCCGATTCAATCGGTTTATGAGGTACAGAAAGGCGGCAGCTTCCGCCGCTAAGAGGGAAAGGATCCCTAGCAAGAATCCAGCGACGAAGGCAAAGGAAACCATCTTCCCCGGAAAGGTACCAAGTTTGTCGGTTTCAGGTTAGTAGACGAGAAAAAGCGGAGAAGATTGCTTGCGAAGGAATCAAGAAGAAAAGAAACAGAAGCGTAACGGTGTGGTTCATGTCACCTTTTGGAGATGAAGAGGGAACACAGAGAGAGAGAGAGGGAAGACACAGCAGTAGGATATTTTTTTATTTTATCTGGTCAATGACCAGTAGAATATATTAATAAGAATATTTTGCAAAAAAAAAAAGAATTATATGTCTTCAATAATAGCACCACTATCAAAAATATTATCTTGGATTTTACTCCTGACATTCCATAAAATATGATTTCTATATTTTTATTATATTTTAAAATGTTTATATACTTTAAATAAATTAATTAAGAATATTTGAAAATATTACATTAATATTTAGGGGTAATTTGAAATATACACTGTTTATCATTTAAAATTTGAAAAATACATTTTTCCTTTTCGGAAACTACACTCTTTTGTATATGATAAGACATATTTATTCTGATTTTAATCTTTCTTATACATTAAATAACTAAAATGTAAATAAAAATTATTATTATTATTTATGTGTATGAAAATTTATGTTTGAGATAAATGATGAAATTAAGAAAATGTTTATGATGTAACAAATTTGTGTCTATGAAAAAAGGTATCATGGTGTGAGATTTAGGATATTGATTTAATTAGGATAAAAGTTGAATGTATGGGGTGCAATTTCTCATAAATATATAATGTTGTTGGGGATAAGTTTTTCACGAAATAGATTAAATTGTTTTACAAGTTCATCATCCATCATTAAAAACAAGCAAATAACACGCTTAAAAAATATGAAAATATGTCATAAACAACTCCACGAATTCTTATGTGCTGCCTATATGCACAGAGTTCATAAGCATACCATTTTCCCTCTAATCAGGCTAATCAAAGTACAAAGTTACAGTAACTAATAAATTGAAACATTAAAAAAAAAACTAATTTGAAACAAAAGAAAAGAGATACACCAATGCAGCGTTTGTTTTTTTATATATTGGGGATTGTGTTCATGAGTGTCTGATCTTATATCAAGACAAAAAAAATCTTCAAGGGATCATTAGTATTTGCTAAAGAAGTTTGTATTGTTGATCGATTGGTTTTGTTTCTAAAAAGATCTTACGAACAAAAATAAGCTAAATAGTTTTTTTTTCAAAAAAAAAAGTTGAATAGTGATGAAAATATTTAAAATCATTTTGCTCGGGAAGAACCAATGGAGCTAGTCATGCAAATTATGGATAATTGATTTTTTTTTTAAATTCCAAATTTGGTTACATTCTCGTTAGAGGCTAATAAGTTTTCTCTATTATTTTTAGATATTTAATATAGTATTTGGTGCAATATACGTTTTTGATGATGACGACAGAGAATTTCGAGATGATAATACAGTGTTGCGTGGAATAAAATTTCAAATAAAATTTTATATTGATATTAAGATTATTATTTAGAAAGGAAAAATATAAAACCTGATTGTTGTTGGATTTACTTTTAAACATTTTAAAATTAAATATTAGAATACATATAAACATTTTTGGGTATTTTAGTCATTTTATCTATAAATAAGTGAATTTTTCAGAAACAATAAAAAGTAGTATAATTTTTAAAATATAAACTCATATGAAGGTAATTTTTCAAATTTCCCTAATATTTATCAGAAAGTGTATAATAAAAAAAGAAATATAATCGTAAACATTAATTTAATTCTTAATAAATGTTAATAGTGTAAAATTACTTTTGGGAACAGGGAATAAATGACAAGGATTATCCAAAAACTTGATAAAATTTTGAACCAATAATATATTATTTATTTTAGAAAGCAACTATAAATGTGGTGGTTGAAAAAATCAATACTATTAAAACATAAAAAAAAATTCTGCTTACAAATAGTCTGGTTGGACCATAACATTTTATTTAACTTTCTATTTTTTATCCTACAACTATGACTATTAAATATATATCAATACTATTAAAACATAAAAAAAAATTCTGCTTACAAATAGTCTGGTTGGACCATAACATTTTATTTAACTTTCTATTTTTTATCCTACAACTATGACTATTAAATATATATCATATTTGATCTATAATTTTCATGTTTGAAAATAAGATATCTAAAAATATATTATTAAATATCTTTCTAATATTCCATTTAATGATATCTCTTAATACCCTTTTATGTAAAATGTGAATATACATTTTTAAAAAATATTTAATCTAATATAATAAAATTCATAATTAATCTTAAACTATAATCATAACGAATACTAATTCATTTATATATATATATATATAATAAGAAATAATATTCCTACAATGTAATATTCATAAATAAATTAATATAACAATTAACAAATATAAATAAACTTAAATATAAAGATTTTAAAATGTTTAATTGTATATATTTATGACACTATAAATAAACTACATTATATATATAAATTCTATAGGATTAGTTATCAAATTTAGTATATTTTAATTGATTTATAGCTTAGATTCTGTTAGCTATAGTATACATGAAAATCTATATACATTAATTTCAAACCGTTGAATATAAAGATTTCACAAATATAATGCCTAGGCGTATTTGATTAAATGTTGTAGCTAAAATTTAAAGTTGTAGAGAAAAAATACAGTAACTGAAACTCATCTCACTTTTCAACATAAGTGTTACAATTATACTAACTCAAATTTATTTCACAAAAAAATATTCAAGAGAACAATATTGAATACAATGACTTTTCACCGGTGAAATAAATTAAAGTTTAAACCGGTAAATTTATGTGTATTTTACAGTTTTAATATAAAATTATTATAAATGATTTTAATTTAAATCATACAATTTTTAGTCATAGATTTTATAAAAATGTTTTTTATATTTTAGTATATATATATATAGATATATGTTTTCAACGTGTATCTATTTCTTAATTTTTTTGAAAAATTGCTTTTACGCTTTCTTACGATTCTGTTCTGAGTATTCTTTTCTGATTCCACGTGACATAGATTTAAACAATTACGCATCACTCCTTTCAGAAAAAAAAAAAAAACATCACCGATTGTTTATGGCCACTAGCATAACCAAGCAGCTTCTCTGCTATTAATGTTGTTGAACAAAAACTCTGACTGTTTCAACTTAGACCTAATCCTTTGAAGTTCCAATTGCATTCCAAGTCTTCATTCGTTAAACGGTTAAAGAATGAGTTAGAAGATATCAACTCTTGAGTCACGTCTTCAATAAGTTACTGAAAGTTAAAAAAAAGTTACTGAAAGTACAAAGCAAAAGAACCATATAATGCAAAATCACATGGTAAAGAAAAAAAAACATCTTCATCAGACATTCAACTTTAAATAAATAAAAAAATCTAGAGATAAACAAGAAGTACACTATCAAATCTACTAAAAAAGTGTGTTCGTCTTCTTCTTCCTATCTTACCGACATACAAGAAAGACAATGATTTGTTTTATATATTTTTGACAGAAAGTACAAAACAGAGTTTGATCAAAAAGAGAAAAGTACAAAACAGTCTTCTGTTCACAGATCCATTAAGAAAAAGAATAGCAAACAGAAATAAGATAAAGAGAAGAGTAACGAGCTTCATTTACATTGTCTACTCAAGTACAAAAACATTAATTTTGTTTTCTTATCGCCTCAACACCTAAGAAAAAGAAAAAACAAATTGTTTTCTTCTTAGTAACTCCCATGGCTTACAACAGAAGTAGCGAATAAGCAGTGGCGATTGCTACTTTAAACAACACAACAAGCCAGACAACAACAAAACAGGGAGCTTGAAACAACAAAGAACAGTTTAAGGTTCTTAAAAGTTGGAGTTCAGGAAGAAGTTAAAGTCATGGTGATCAGCATTCAGCTGTTTCAGCCATGAATCCGCAGCACTCTGAAGATAAACCAACCGGTCCTGATCAAACCCTGTCTTTGCCCAAAGATCTCCTTGCATTTTGTAAGTAGCTAAACCAAATGGAGGCAGTGGGATTCTCTTGTTCATGATAAATTCTTCACAACACTCTGTCTCTTCTTGACCTCCCACCACCACATTATCTGCAGCTCATGAAACCGTTAAAAAACCAAAAATGATGCTTGTTGTTTACGTCACTGAGCAGTGATCATACGTACCTTGAAAAGATGAAGACAAAGTATGATAAGTTAGGAAGCCTGTCTTTAAATCTTTCTCGTTCTTGCAAGTTGGGATGTGATATATGGGATACCTAATACACCAAACCATCACAATTATCAGCCAATAGTGCAAGCGTTGTGTTAACTAACAATTGATTACTTACCACGCAACAGCCATCCAACTTGCAGGAGACATATCAACACTCCTTAAGGTCATCAGTCCAGGATATTTCTCAGCTAATTCGTTTATCTGAAGCAAGTATAGTATCTTTGCTTCAAAACCAAAGTTCATTAAGAGGAGAGTGTGGTTACTAAGAAATCAAACCTTGTCGGTTATGGGAACCCGTATGTAAGGAGGATCTCTTTCAATGTACTTAAAGTCAAGGTAGCCAAGTTTATCTCGCGGAAATAGCGTACCATCCGGATCATAAACAGAATCATCAGAGACAACATCCCATGTTCTGCTCGAATCATTGCTCGTGGATCTTGAAAACAACTTCTCACTCTCACTATCGCTCCAACAC
Organism: Raphanus sativus; assembly: GCF_000801105.2. Classification (NCBI taxonomy): domain Eukaryota; kingdom Viridiplantae; phylum Streptophyta; class Magnoliopsida; order Brassicales; family Brassicaceae; genus Raphanus; species Raphanus sativus. The sequence continues at coordinate 3,163,234 of NC_079512.1, read as the reverse complement.
TCACTACTCTCAGATTCAACCACCTCATTGTGGTTCCTGCAAAACCAAAAAAAATAAAAGCAGTCATTTCAGAAACCAAGAAGCAAAACACAGATCAAACATTTAGAAACCTGTCCTAAACACTTCCATTCTCACACCAGCAAGATTCATAACAGAAGGTAAAAATGTTTTCGAATCAAAATCTATGAGTAACCTGGACATGATAGCTGGTTTGTTAGTGTAGATTTGGATAGCTGATAGATGCGGGACATAATACTGCTTAACTGTTTCACCGTTGTTCAAATCAACATGTGATCCAAAGCCATAGGCACTTAGCTCATCATAACAGTCCCAAAGATCACTAAGACTGAAATACTCAATCTCCTCTTTCCCTTTCCCCTGTTGCTGCCACAAAACAGTAAAGATCACTCACAACTTTGCAAGTAGCATATTAATTCCCGGTTTATCTGGTAATGCAATGTGATCAAACTATTCATCTCGTCTCAAGCAACTCTACAGCAACATAATTTTAACTTTTAATACCAAGATGGTCTTAGTATTTAATTTGTTAATGTATATGGATTAACATGTATCGAACAACAAAACTCTTCTTATCACAAACATAAACCATAACTCAAAAGGAGCATCAATAAGATTATTTTTTTTTAAAGATTTTTTTTTTTTTCAAACCAAATCTCAGCACTTAAGCTATTGGATTAATGTTTATTTCAGTAAAGCAAATTCTTTTTCACGTTTCCACGTGGTGATATATAATCCAAGAAATGATGTGACCATAAAAAGAATAGATTTTTCATAGTTATTTTTCCGTGATTGACTATGGACCATGCAAATATTGTCTTTACAGCCAATTTTCAACTGAAAATTCACACAAAATCATTAAAATATTACAAAATCTAGGTTGTTGTCTAATATATCACCATTGATTTAAAGTTAAGACCTTTCGGTAATTCGGTTGATAATAGACGAGTTTTGAAGAAGAGAAAGCCAATTCAAATGGTTTTTATAATGATTTAACTGTGAATTAAGACTAATTATCACGGGTTTTCGATGGAAGAAGAGTAAGAGAGAAAGAATTTTCTTTCAAAAGATTCAAAAAAAAAAAAAAAAAGAGAGAAAGAACATTACCAGAGGAATAGAGAAAGAAAGAGGTTTAGGAGTGAATCCTAAGAGAAACCTCTCCAGATTAGAACGGCCTTTTGCTGAAGAACACCACCACCACATTATCTCTATTCTTCTTCTTCTTGTCTCAATCTATTTCTGATGTCAAATCATTATCTCTATCGAGTCCACACAAAAGTTTGGAAATTTAATATTTATGGTTCTGGTCTTCTCTCATTGTTACAAATAAGGTAGCTTTATTATTCTCAAGATTTACTTTCTTTCCTTTGGATACCTTAAGTATATCCCAATTCCAAGATTCTTCTCTTTTGAAAAAAAAATCAGAAAACACCAAAGAACGAAACTGATTATGTGTTTATCGAAATATCACAGAGACTCTACTGAAAATGAGAAAACTCGAATTTTGTTCTAATTAGGTGAAAGCAAGCCTCGAGAGAAACAGAAGTAAAGAGATGAATAAAGACTTTTGAGTTAAAAGAGAAGAAAACTGACGAAACGCTTTCTGAGTTCTTTATAATAAAAAGTTTTCTCAGTATGATTAATGGAAGCAGTAGAAGAAAACAAAGAGGACGAAACGCTTCTTGTCTTTCTCTCTCTCTCACTCACTCACTCTGGTACTTATTTCCCCCTTTTTAAAACCAAGTACAAAACTGAAGACTTCTGTAAATTCGGTTGAAGTATTTTTCTTTTAGTTTCTAATAAATAAATAATTTAATTAAAACCAATTGTAATCTAGCTATAATTAAAAAGAGGATTGCGTAGATAAATGAAGATTTCATTAAAAAGGTTCAGAATAAAGCTTATTGTGATGTTATCTTTTATTTTAGATTTGCATTTAGTTGTATCTTTATTAGTTTATGTGTAATGTTACATATTATGTAAATAAAATTGTTGTTAAAAATGAGTCTTTTTGTATATTTATAGATAAAATAAGTGTTTACCTATGTAAACATGATTATGCTATTTCAACATCAAAACTCAAGTCGCATTGCAAAATGAAAAAAAAAGTAAATTGTTTTTAGGTTACATTTGTTTAGATCGAATATGCTGATGACCTTCTGATTCTATATGTTTCTTTTAATTATATCGATTTGTAATCTAGCTATCATTAATTAAAAGTTAGAATCTTTATTAGTTTATGTGTAATGTTACATATTATGTAAATAAAATTGCTGTTAAAATGAGTCTTTTTGTATATTTACAGATAAAATAAGTTTTTACTTATGTAAACATGATTATGCCATTTCAACATCAATATTCAAGTCGCATTACAAAATGAAAAAAGTAAATTGTTTTTAGGTTACATTTGTTTGGATCGAATATGCTGATGACCTTCTGATTCTATATGTTTCTTTTCATTATATCGATTTGTAATCTAGCTATAATTAGTTAACGTTAGGATTGCGATAATCATTAGTCGGTTATGTCTCCATCCACCGGATATCGTGGAACTTTTGTTTTCTTTGTATGTTTATACATCATAGTAATTTCTTTATAAAATGTAGACATGATTATGTCATTATAACACCAAAATCCAAGTCATATAGCAAATGAAAATAACAAATTGTGAGTTTCATTTGTTTGTATCTTGTATGCTGATGATCTTCCGCTTCTATATGTTTTCTTTTATAAGATAGTTAACCATAAAGGGCTCAAATTTGATTTTGAGATCACGAATACGTTACAACTAAAATTTATTCTTTTTATTTCTGTGGTAGATGATAAAGGTTTTTATAAAGTCATTTAATGGGATTTATATTTTCAAGTAAGTTTTATCTTTGAAGTGAAATATTAACGGTTTATTTATTTATTTTATTAGATAATATATATTTATTAACTCAAAATAGGGGACTAAATCAATTACAAGATAGAATTGCACAAAATCACTCAAATCAAGTTTTTTTACTAGTTAGCTTCAGTTAACCCATCAACTGGTATTTTATCTCTTTCTCTCAAAATTGAAATATGATATTTTGGTTATTTTCAATGTTTCTTTAATCACAACAAATTCAGATCTCTGAGCTTCAGTTATATCGATTTGTAATCTAGCTATAATTAGTTAATGTTAGGATTGCGATAATCATTAGTTGGTTGTGTCTCCATCCGCCGAATATCGTAGAACTTTTGTTTTCTTTGTATGTTTATACATCATAGTAATTTCTTTATAAAATGTAGACATGATTATGTCATTATAACACAAAAATCCAAGCTATATTGCAAATGAAAATAACGAATTGTGAGTTTCATTTGTTTGTATCTAATATGCTGATGATCTTCCGCTTCTATATGTTTTCTTTTATAAGATAGTTAACCATAAATGGATCAAATGTGATTTTGAGATCAAGAATACATTACAACTAAAATTTACTCTTTTTTATTTATGTGGTGGATGATAAAGGTTTCTATAAAGCCATTTAATGGGATTTTTATTTTCAAGTAAGTTTTATCTTTGATGTCAAATATTAACGGTTTATTTATTTATTTTATTAGATAATATATATTTATTAACTCAAAATAAGAGATTAAAATCGATTACAAGATAGAATTGCACAAAATCACTCAAATCAAGTTTTTTACTAGCTAGCTTTAGTTAACCCATCAACTAGTATTTTATCTCTTTCTCTCAAAATTCGAAATATGATATTTTAGTTATTTTCAATGTTTCTTTAATCTCAACAAATTCAGATCTCTGACCTTCAGTTATATTGATTTATAATCTAGATATAATTAGTTAACGTTAGGTTGCGACAATCATTAGTCGGTTGTGTCTCCATCCGCCGAATATCGTGGAATTTTTTTTTTATGTTATACATCATAGTAATTTCTTTATAAAATGTAGATATGATTATGTCATTATAACACAAAAATCCAAGTAATATTGCAAATGAAAATAACAAATTGTGAGTTTCATTTGTTTGTATCGAATATGCTGATAATCTTCCGATTCTATATGTTTTCTTCTATAAGATAGTTAACCATAAATAGATCAATTGTGATTTTGAGATCACGAATACGTTACAACTAAAACTTACTCTTTTTATTTCTGTGGTGGATGATATAGGCTTCTATAAAGCCATTTAATGGGATTTTTATTTTCAAGTAAGTTTTATCTTTGATGTCAAATATTAACGGTTTATTTATTTATTTGATTAGATAATATATATTTTTAACTCAAAATAGGAGATTAAAATCGATTACAAAATAGAATTGCACAAAATCACTCAAATCAAGTTTTTTACTAGCTAGCTTCAGTTGACCCATCAACTAGTATTTTATCTCTTTCTCTCAAAATTGAAATATGATATTTTGGTTATTTTCAATGTTTCTTTAATCACAACAAATTCAGATCCCTGAACTTCAATTATATCGATTTGTAATCTAGCTATAAGTAGTTAACATTAGGATTGCGGCAATCATTAGTTGGTTGTGTCTCCATCCGCCGTATATCGTAGAACATTTTTTTTTCTTTGTATGTTTATTCATCATAGTAATTTCTTTATAAAATGTAGACATGATTATGTCATTATAACACCAAAATCCAAGTCATATTGCAAATAAAAATAACAAATTGTGAGTTTCATTTGTTTTTATCTAATATATGTTGATGATCTTCCGCTTCTATATGTTTTCTTTTATAAGATAGTTAACCATAAATGGATCAAATGTGATTTTGAGATCACGAATACGTTACAACTAAAATTTACTCTTTTTATTTATGTGGTGGATGATAAAGGTTTCTATAAATCCATTTAATGAGATTTTTGTTTTCAAGTAAGTTTTATCTTTGATGTCAAATAGTAACGGTTTATTTATTTATTTTATTAGATAATATATATCTATTAACTCAAAATAGGAGATTAAAATCGATTACAAGATAGAATTGCACAAAATCAATATAGATGAACCGAACATCAATGCCGGCTCTAACCCATGGCAACATAGGCAAACACTACAAGAAAACAGATGTTTAACGAAGGCCATTTTCCTCGTTAATTCCTCGTACCTTTTACGAGGAATTAATGAGGAAAAGTGTTTCGTCGTTTATCGTCCGTCGTAACTGATATACCATGAATTTCACCCGTTTTTAACCATGGTATATAAGAGTTTTCAATCATATTTACTTCGTTTTCAAAGTATTTTAGAGTATTTTCAGGCACAGGTACTTAATTGAAGAAAGCAATACTTTTAAGGCATTTTTGGAGTATTTTCACGAATGAAGAATCGACCGATAGGAATCATGCGAGGTCGGGCGATTAGAGTCACTTACTACCGATCGACAGTGATGGAAGAGTGTCGATCGATATTTAACCATTCGATGGACTACGACTTAGAAGATTTTCGTGTATCACAAAGTGTGCTATTTACACATTTAGCCCCTGGCCGCCTGTTAGGCTTTATATATTAGGGTTTTGTATCATTTTAGAGGCAGACTTGCCTAGAGACCTATTGGAGAAGAGAAGCAATTTGGCTACCTTAGGAGAAGAGTTAGAGTTGGAGAGATAGATCTGAGACTGCAAAACAGAGAAGATCTTGAACTCCCTTTTTATCTTACTCACTACTCTTTGTGTTCCTTATTTCATATAAAGTTTTATTCAAACCATCATGATCTTGCCTCTCATGAATATGTCTGAGTAAACCTAATTGTTAGATTTAGGTTTCTCATAAGGGTGAATCATGTGATGAGATTGTGATGTCTACTAGGGTTGTTAAAATAGTTCTTTCACTTGGTTGTTCTTAATACTAGATTTAGGATTGATCACCCTTAAATCTAGATCTTAGGATTGAAGAGATAACCAACTGTATACTCTCAGTACCCTGAAATAAACTATAGTGATCTAACTGACTAGGCTCATGCGAAAGGTGGTCTAGATCATTAGAGAACGTGTTCAACCAAATCGATAATGCTTGCTAGAATTACCATCGATCGACACAACCATCGTTGTAGCGATCGATTGTATGAAAGGTATATCGATCGATTAAGACATAGTCGTATCGATCGACTCTTTTCCGAGATCAACAAACGACAGTTGAGATCCGGGATCTAGTAAAGGAGACCCTACTAGTCGTACCAATTGATTGAGTTCATGGACTAAAACCCTATTGTCACTTTCAAACTACATAAATTCATACCTGAGAAATACCTGAATCTAGCTATCTTCCTCATCTAGAAACAACCTTCACTTCATTTACTGAACAATTCCCTTGTTCACCTTAATATTTACTGCTTTAAAACATATTAAACCTTAAGTCTATTCTTAACTCTATTTAGTTAAACCTTAAAGTAATCCTAGAGTCCTTGTGGATTCGATCCCTAAATACTGCATCTGAACCTCTTATTTGAGAGAGTAATTCACTTTTAGGGTAATTTGAGTGATATCAAATTTGGCGCCGTTGCCGGGGACTCTTTCTTATTACTTTTAGATTTAATTTAGGATTTAGCATAGACTTTGTTACTTTAGCTAATTTTTCTATTCTTTTGTTTTACAACAAAAAAGATGGAGAATAGAGATATCGGCCAAGCATCGATCGACACAGAACGTTGTCGATCGAGCGACATAGATACTGAAGAATCGATCGTTTCATCGATCGACACAGAACGTTGTCGATCGAGCGACGCAGATACCACCCAGCCGGAAGCAGGTAAGTACCCTCTTCCCGATGCTAATAATAAGAAGGTAGTCCAAACTGAACCAATAGGTCAATCAAGCAACATTTCTAGCCAAACTACTGAAAAACAGGGGACTGAAATCCTTGTTAAGTCAAACTCTAATTTAGACATAGGTAAAGAAATTAAATTGCCCTTGCAAGACTACTTAAACTCTAATAGGACCTATTCCAATAGGTCCGCTATCAAAATACCTGACGACGTCATCTCGAAAACCAAGTTTAATGCTGACTATTATAATATGATGCGTCGAAACCCTTTTAAAGGATCTTCTTTAGAACATCCACAAGACCACATCGAGGGTCTAGAGGAATTGATTCCAGATGAGTATATTCGTTGCAGACTTTTCCCATTTTCATTAGAAGGAGAAGCCTTAAGATGGCTAAACTGTCTACCAAGAGGATCCCTGACTAGCTGGAAAGAGATTAGAAATGCTTTCCTTAAACAATTCTACGACGATACTCGTTATTGGGAAGTAAGGAGGCGAATCTCTACTTTCCGTCAAGACCCTCAGGAATCATTCAAAAATGCATGGGGCAGATTCAAGAGTTACGAACTCGAATGTCCCCACCATGGTTATCCAGAACCACAATTTCTTAAGATCTTTTACAAAGGTGTTATTCTGAGCTATAAGACAACGCTTGATACAGCAAGCGAAGGGAATTTCGTTACTAGAAATCCTATGGAAGCAAAACGTCTAATCGAAAACATGGCGAGAGGAAGGTCCTATGAAGAGATGGATGAAGAAAAGGAGAAAGAAAAAAACATAGTCTCAATAGAAAATACTGAGTTAGCTGAAATAAAAAATTCCATAAATTCACTTCATTCTCTTCTGACAGATCAAAATCCACCTAATCTGTACCCGTACTTCCCTAAAACTCTTCCTATATCAGGTGACGAGTTCGATTTTATAGAAGGATTAGATGATACTGATCCTCATTCTGTATTTAACGTCGACAGCTTTACACGAGACTATGAAATCTGTATACAGTCTCGTACTGGAAGAGAAAAATACAATCTTAAGCAAGCTCTTACAGGAAACCGTAAAATGAAATTCGAATTCAACGGGAAAGTAAATAGTGTTTACGGAGAGCTAAATCAGAAAATGAATTCTCTAATTGAACATCTACGGGGAATGGAAGACAAAATTGCTAACCTTGCAACAACTCTGAAAAGAGAGACGGGTCGTCTTCCTGGAAGGACCGATGCTAATCCTGGAGAAAAACGCCAGGCATATGCTGTGATGCTACGAAGTGGAAAACACCTTGAAACGAATTCCAGAGAAGACGTCAGAAATAAAAAACTCATCGATAACGCGGGAAAAAGCAATTCCAACCCCATAAAACTGCTTGATAACAACTCCGACTCATAAACATCAGAACATAGGAAAAAAATTTCAAATGAAAAGAATAAGGGGAAAACTATGGATCTGGATAAGGAGAATCCCGATGCCGAAGACGAAATCGACCATCTAGACGAACTGCATATCGATCGATCCTCTAGGAAGGAAAACGATCGACCGTCTGGCACCAGCAGTAGCAATACACAATCTACCGGGATTGAAAGAGTCTATAGAGCTCCTCCCCCTTTTCCTCCAAACAAACCGCAAACTAAGAAAGCGTTAGAGCATGCAATCTGCAAAAAGGCTTTCGATAAAATCTATTTCGAGACGTCCCTCAGTGACGCTCTTAAGATAGCCCCTTCGGTGAAAAAGTACATGAAAGATATGATATCCTCAAGTGGAGAACAAAGCGTCATGCTAGTATGAGAGAAAGTAAGTGCGATAATACAAGGAGGGACTTCAATTAAAAGGTCTGACCCTGGTAGTTTCGTCCTAGATTGTAAGATACAGAACGCACGTTTCCCTCGTTCTCTCTGTGACCTTGGCTCTAGTGTAAACCTCATGCCACACTCTGTAGCAGTTTCACTAGGTTATGATGTATTTTTCCCAACGCCTATCACATTAGTTCTAGCTGATCGCTCTATTAGGGTACCTGAGGGAATCCTAGTGGATGTGCCAGTCAGAATTGATGGTTGCTTTATACCAGCAGATTTTGTCGTACTAAAGAATAAACAAGTGCCGAAAGATCCCCTTATATTGGGACGGTCTTTTTTAGCTACAGCAGGAGCAATAATAGATTGTCGAGGAGAAAAAAATTGATTTAAATGTCGTAGATATATCAATGAACTTCGACATGGAAAAACTATTAAAACGTCCTCTGATAGACGATCATGCCTTTTACACAGAAGAAGATTCTGAGCTGGAAAAAGAATATCTTACGGATATATGTGCCACAAATTCGTCAGAAGATACATTCACTCATGATGAACAAGAAATTCTGAATGTAGATAGCAGAACAGAAGATTATTCGAATCTTATGGACGCAAGTATCGGAGATACAATTGAAGAAGATGATGATTCTGAAATCATTGCGGATAAATTCCTTAGGGAAACTATTGATCGTTCATTTTCTTCATCGGCCAAGTGGACTAAAGAAAAAGCACCCAAAGTGGAACTGAAACCACTTCCAGCTGGCCTGAAGTATGCATTCCTTTGCGATAAATCATACCCTGTCATTGTTAACGCTAATCTCACGAACAGAGAGCTTGCACTGCCTTTAAACAAGCTGCGCAAATATCGGAGAGCGATTGGGTATTCTCTTGATGATATTCCCGGAATAGCCCATGATCTTTGCATGCACCGCATCCACCTCGAAGAAGATGCAAAAATGTCTATAGAACAGCAAAGAAGACTCAACCCAAACCTAAAAGAGGTAGTAAAAAAGGAGATAATTAAACTTCTGGATGCAGGAGTTATATATCCTATCTCTGATAGTAAATGGGTGAGCCCTGTGCATGTTGTACCAAAGAAAGGAGGGATCACGGTGGTTAAAAATGATAAAGATGAACTCATCCCCACACGCACTGTCACTGGACATCGAATGTGTATTGATTACAGGAAACTGAATGCTGCTACAAGAAAAGACCATTTTCCTTTACCTTTCATCGATCAAATGCTCGAAAGACTGGCTAACCATAAATATTATTGTTTTCTTGACGGATATTCGGGATTTTTCCAAATACCGATACATCCTGAAGATCAAGAAAAGACAACTTTTACTTGCCCTTACGGAACATTTGCATACCGCAGAATGCCATTTGGACTATGTAATGCACCAGCCACCTTCCAACGATGCATGATGTCAATATTCACAGATATGATCGAAGATTTCATGGAAGTTTTCATGGATGATTTTTCAGTTTACGGATCAAGTTTTTAGGATTGCTTAGACAACATGTGCAAGGTATTGGAAAGATGTGAAGAAAAGAATCTCGTCCTAAATTGGGAAAAATGCCATTTCATGGTGAACGATGGTATAGTCCTGGGACACAAAGTCTCCGCAGCAGGAATAGAAGTAGATAGAGCCAAAATTGAAGTAATGACTGGTCTACCAGCACCCACAAACGTTAGAGACATACGAAGCTTCCTTGGACATGCTGGATTTTACAGACGATTCATACAAGATTTCAGTAAAATTGCTAGACCCCTGAACAATCTTTTGTGCAAAGAAATTAAATTCGATTTTACGCCAGAATGTAAGGAAGCCTTCGAAGCGCTGAAGAAGTCTCTTGTAACTGCCCCAGTCGTACAACCACCCGATTAGAATCTCCCTTTCGAGATTATGTGCGATGCGAGTGATTTCGCAGTTGGAGCAGTTTTAGGACAACGAAAAGATAAGAAGCTACACGCTATATACTATGCGAGTCGCACACTCGACGAAGCGCAACGGAATTACTCTACCACGAAAAAAGAGTTGCTAGCAGTGGTTTATGCCTTCGAAAAATTCCGCCAATACTTAGTTGGAGCACATGTTATAGTCCACACTGATCATGCTGCCATCAAATATTTAATGCAGAAAAAGATGCTAAACCGAGACTAATAAGATGGATCTTGTTACTCCAAGAGTTCGATATAGAGATCAAGGATAAAAGAGGAGTAGACAACGGTGTCGCTGATCACCTTTCCAGGATTCGAGTTGAGGATAAAGTCCCTATAGATGATTTTTTTCCTACAGATAATATAGCTCTTTTGGACATGTCATTCATCGGTCACATATCGCTCCTATCTGACGGATTGCTGGACGAATCAAATGGCGAATCGATAACAGACATTACTGATGAGAGATCAATCATATCCATCAGCGACAGAACATCAACAGAACTTATTGACATACCAGTTAAGGTCGCTCGTAATGCTTTGAATCATAATATATCGGATGTCGCTCCACACGAAGCAAACGGGATTGGACGGAAAATCACAGATCGACCTTGGTATGCTGATATAGTCAACTATTTAGCCGCTGATTTTGAACCAGAAAACTTAAAAGGTTATGAACGAAAGAAAATTTTTCGTGAAGTTCAGAGATACCACTGGGATGAGCCATATCTCTACAAACACTGTTCTTCCAAACATTATCTACCAATGCCATAGCTCTGATTACTCAGGACACTTTGCCACTTTTAAAACAGTTTCCAAAATCCTCCAAGCAGAATTTTGGTGGCCAACAACATTTCGCGATGTTCATGCTCATATAGCACGATGTGACAGATGTCAGCGGAGAGGAAAAATAAGCAAGAGACATGAGATGGAACAAAAAATTATCTTGGAAGTCGAGGTCTTCGACTGTTGGGGAATAGATTTTATGGGTCCTTTCCCATCTTCTTATGGCAACAAATATATCCTAGTCGCTGTAGACTACGTCTCAAAATGGGTTGAGGCAGTAGCTTCTCCTACAAATGATGCGTCCGTAGTTATCAAACTTTTCAAGAGCATCATTTTCCCAAGATTTGGAGTTCCAAGAATAGTCATTAGTGACGGTGGATCACATTTCATAAACAAAGTTTTCGACAGATTGCTTGAGAAACATGGTGTCCACCATCGAGTAGCTACACCCTATCACCCACAAACAAGTGGACAAGTGGAAGTGTCGAACCGGCAAATCAAGGAAATCTTGGAAAAGAATGTCTGAATAGATAGGAAAGATTGGTCTCGCAAATTGGACAACGCCTTATGGGCATATCGGACCGCCTATAAAACACCACTGGGCACGACACCCTTTCACTTGCTGTACGGAAAATCATGCCATTTACCAGTTGAACTGGAGCACAAAGCAGACTGGGCAACCAAATTGTTAAATTTTGATATTAAGCCAGCTGCCGAGAGACGACTAATTCAGCTCAACGAGCTCGATGAAATTCGACATTTGGCATATGAAAATTCGAAGTTATATAAGGAACGAACAAAAGCTTATCACGATAAAAAGATCCTATCTAGACGCTTTGAACTGAATGATCAAGTTCTCTTATATAACTCCAGATTAAACATTTTCCGTGGAAAACTAAAATCTCGTTGGTCAGGACCTTTTACAATTAAGGAAGTAAAACCTTCCAGAGCACTAACGATCGTTAGTGAAGAAGGCGACGAGTTTACAGTAAACGGGCAGCGAGTAAAGCATTACTGGGCAAAACCACCAGATATAAAGCCCCTTTCGCTGCTATTACCCGGTGATAACTAAAAACAGTTACCCTGAGTCGAGCTAAAGACTTTAAACGAAGCGCTGAATGGGAGGCAACCCATTTTTCTTTTGACTTTTATATTTTTCATTTAATATTTTTATCCCTATTTTAACTTTTATTTTCAATCTTCATTTCATTTTCATTTATTTCATCTAGTTAGAAATTTTTTATTAGCTAGTCATATTTAGATTATCTCTATCGCATTCATTTTCACACATGCATTAAATCGATCGATGGCACGAATGTTGTATCGATCGACACGGGGATGTCGAGGCAACTTCTCATTTAACTTGACATCCGCCTCCTCTTTCCTTATTTCGCAAACCCTAGCCGAATTCTAAAAACTCCCTTTTCTCTCTCGATTCTTGACGATTTCCATTCAATCTTTGCCCAAAACCACTCGATTTCAAGCCCTCCATCTGTTTTCATTCGCATTTCTCTCATTATCTAAGGTATTAATCCGAATTTCTCTTTGGATTGGAACCCTAGGGTGTGGGTTTTGAATTGGGGAAAATCAGGTCGTTTTGGTGCAAATTTTAGGGCGTTTTAGATGTTTGAATCGATTATCTAGTTGCTAGGATAGTTTGTTATGCTCCAATCCTCTCTTTCAATTCGTTTTCGCATGGACTGTTGAAATTGCAGATTTCGCGAGTCGCCATCGATCGACACAGACTTTGTCATGTCGATCGATTTCCGATTCTAGGATGAACACCGATTTGATCTATCGATCGACACACACTAGTGTGCATCGGTCGATATTACTCTCTTTCCCGAATCAATGCTAATTTCCTTGTTTCACTTTTCTTTTCAGATGAATACAGATTCGGACACTGCGAAAGAGAGGAGGACGAAAAGGAGGACTGATCCCGCTGGCCCATCAAACCGCCAGCAACCCCGTGGTCCGAGAGACGACGAAAGGCCTCCATGGCCACATCGGGACAAGACCCTAATCGCATCATCTGGTTGATGCAAAGGAGACCAAATATTTTTTCTTTTTTATGTCGTCACTTTGCTAGATAATGTGGGTTCGTAGTTTACACTTGGATACAACAAATATAACTTGCAATAGCTATTTCGTTATATATGATTTGGACTTAAAATTTGACTTACTCATACCGTTTGTGTGAATTCTGATTGATCTGATTACCTCTAGTTAGTGCTACGACGACCGGAAAATAATTTAAAAAGACCGGATGATTACTCATACACCATCTCACTTATTATAACAGTATATATAAGAGAATATGGAAACATAGGCATATACCTTAACAGTCCCATAGAATCTATGTAGAATATGCCTTACAGTTATACACTTTGATCCCCATTTGTCCACGATATGTAAAGCAAAATATTACGTAATTTATCATCAGATACGAGAAGTCACATGAAAAAGGAGCTTTAAATTACGAATATTCCTCCCAATCTATCTTATTAAAACAGAAACATTCTGTTGGACCTAACATTTATTTTGTAAGTTTTTAAATTAAATACATTTTTATATTTTATAGTTAAACCTACATTAAATCATTAATGTTCCTTTCTTTATAGTACTATCCATGTTTCCAAACAATATACTTATTTCTTTATACTACTATCAATGTTTCTAAACAATATATTTTATATACTACTATCAACGTTTCCAAACAATATAATAATTAATCTTAGTTATTTTATATCCATCATTTTCTCTTTAAAATTTTGTAGAAACGTCATAATTTCATAAATTACAAAATAATAAACTTTAAAGTTGGATTATAAGATTACAAATTATGAAACTATTACAATTTCAATTAAATTAGATTACATATCGGTCATCCATCAGTTCAATCGGTTAGTCTCGGGTTTTAGTGACTTTTGAATATTTTAAAAAACTAAATTGAATTGTTAGATCTCCGGATTAACCGGTATAATCACAATCGGGTTGAATTTAAAAACACTGATTTAAATGCATAAATATTTTAAATACACACTATTTAAAAGTTAACAAAATATTTGTTAAGTTATTAGTGAAATTTTTCATCGTAAAATATTCCGCGCTTCCAAAGCGCGGTCAAGATCTAGTATTTCTTAATTAAGAAAAAGTTCGAGTATGATTACACTAACTTAGCGATAACACAGTAAGCGTAATCACAAATGTTCCAACATTTTCATCCTCATGATTAAATTACAATACTTCAACAGAAAAGGCAATGTGATTGAGATTTTATATAGTAAAAGCGTTTCAGCTAACGCCATTTACCCAAATAATTTATATTCACGTAAGGGAAGGTTCATGAGCAATATGTTGTTTTGCTATAGGTGGGGCAAAATAATAAGTTGGAGGTTGCATGTGGGATGAACATTATGTGTCATGGAATCAACAAAAGTCGTGTTACACGATTTATCAGATTGAGTCTAGTTAAATAATTATGATCACGAGGATCTTCACTCGAATCAATTGTAAAAGTGGGAGAAATAGGTGGATTTAGGCAAAAAAAAATGCTAAACCTATTCTTCACAAAGTATAAGACCTATAAATATGTTAATATCATGAACACGCCAACCTTTCTTAATTTCTATAGGGATAACCCGAAAAAGTTAGAGTGAAAGAGTTTGATACCATATCACCGTATGTATATTAATATCACAGAAAATGTTCACATTCGCAAGAGCTTATTAAGTTTCTCATCCCAGTAGACCCCTTAGCCCCCACGTAGTGTCCTAATCCTACTGTTTAACCCACTTTCTTCATGGCCTCTTTGGATGATCGCACCTCGTTAATATCTAATCTTTAATGATCCAACTATGCAACATTTTTAAAGGTTGTCAATGATTGGATAATTCAAATCAAAAACTTGATTAATTTCAGTCGCTGTGTAGAAAAAAAACAATTGCGAGCAAAAAGTTTACCCTTTATATCAAGAAAATAGTTTACGTTTTTTTTTCCTAAGTAACTATTTTTTTCCCATTTAATCCTTTTTATTAGAGGTTGTATTTGTTTGTTCCATTGTTTTCATTTTCAAATCAATTTTGTTTTTCTGAGATAGTTAATTTTTACCTTTTAATTATTATTTTATATACAGTGTATTTATAGATATAGATATAAAAAGTATCAAAATAACCAATTTATACATTTTATTCAAAATTTATTGACATTTTTTATGATTAGCTTAAGTTTCTGTTTACAATTTTTTTAATTAACCTTGAAGTCTCTGACAGTTATGGAATGTCTCCGACTAATATCTAAATGGATTTAGGTGCAATCCGTGGATGAACTATATCAAATAAAACCTAAGTATGAATCTATATCCACGTGGCCACAAGATAAAGTGTAATATAAAGTGTAATGAAATGCATTTGAACCCAGGAGTATTACACAATTTACTTTTTTCTGAACTAGCACTATTTACTTATTGTTAAGGGATAAAGTGTATGTTAATCGTCGAACCACATCTGACATATTAATTATACCTTAAAAAAACTGCGTATGTCATATTGGCATACCGAGACGTAACACTAAACTACTTACGGATGAATACGTTTTCTTACAAAGAGTTTCTTCCAAAATTAAAACTCATTTTTCATCTCTTATTCGGCCAAAATCCACAATATAACCGAACTTTTTGAAAGCACAATCAGTCAAATCTTAATGAGTTTTGGAACTCACATGCATGTTGACACATCAATGAGTTAATTTGTAATTTCAGCAATATGTTTTATCCTTATGCAGCACACAATCTTTTTCATTTCCTCGTCATGTATCATGTTTATTCTAACCGTAAATTTTGTCGTTTAATTTGTTATATTTGTTTTCAATATAAAAGAGTCACGTCTTTTTGCAAATGCGTTACATCTACAGACAAAGAAAACATGGACGAGAAATAGAAATAAAAGAGAGTAGCACATTTTTTGTTTAAAGTTTTGGTAAAGAGTTACGTACTTAGTACATGAATGTTAATAGTTCGATGACAAGTTTTAAGTAAATCTTGTTTTATTCAATTTAAAATTAAAATCTCAAGTTAATGAATGTACTAATCAATCTCAACAGATAATATATAGACATAAAATATAAGAAAAAGTTGATTCAACTATATAATAATAATGACTCATTACCCATAATCTCCTTTTATTAGATTGTTTATACGAGAGTGATACAAAACGTTGCTCCGCCATGTGTATATATATGGTTGCTTCCTTATGACATAGTATCAACCAACAAAACGAAACCTTTAAACAAGATTATATACACCTGAAACAACATAGAAACATGAAACGTTCTGAACAAGAAGCTCCGGTGGATACATCATCAAACATGTCGAATGATTCATCAGCATCCGAGAAAGGAGAAGCAACAAGTCAACAACAATCCAACATTGGTTATGCACTCACAGTTGACGAGGTGATCGAGCAGCACATTGGAGCACTTGGGTTTGCTCAGATCGTGCATGCTCTCTTGGTCTCTATTGCTTGGACCTTTGATGCTCAGTCCACCCTTATATCCATTTTCTCGGACGCTAAGCCCGCTGCGAGGCTTATCGCAACGGGAGCCATCGTTGAGGGCTCGGTGTTGTGTGGAATGCCCACAGGAGAGTGGAATTGGATTGGAGGAAAGAGCGACACTATTGTTTCTGAGTGGAATCTCATATGTCAACATAAGTTTCTTGTTGCTCTACCATCCACTCTATTCTTCATCGGATCACTTTTCGGTATGGATATAATCTAGTCTCTAAATTTTGGTTTTTAACGGTCTAGAGAGTGCTCTCTCCGATTTTTAATATTTATATGACGTTTTAGAATATGTTTTCTAAATTCTAAATTAGATAAGATTTTTATTTTTTTGGAAATTTTAAATTATTTTATGCTATATTGCTATAACATTTTGTATTATTAAAATTTTTAATTTGTGTACAAACATAAATCGCCAACTAATGAAAAACAGAGAAAATGCTAATGAGTTGTTTCCAGTTTGACTGGTTTCTGAACACTGTTTACATGATTCTCATGTTGCCTTTTGTTTTTTTTATCCCAACAGGTTCTGGAGTTTATGGATATCTTGCTGATTCATGGTTTGGTCGGAAAAAGACGCTACTTATCTCTTGTCTATTAACGTTTGTCACAGCTTTGGCGATCTCCTTTTCACCAAACATATGGGTTTACACGTTCTTGCGTTTTGCCAACGGGTTCTTTAGATCAGGAATTGGTTCTTGCTGTATCGTGCTCGCCACCGAGGTAGTAGGTAAAAAATGGCGTGGACAAGTAGGGCAATACGGTTTCTTCTTCTTCACGTTAGGGTTTCTATCTCTGCCGCTCATGGGTTACTTGGAGAGAAAGTCATGGAGAAACCTTTACAGAATCACATCCCTTCTTCCTCTTGGATACGCTGTTTTTCTCTTGCCCTTTGCCTATGAGTCCCCTCGTTGGCTTCTCGTCAAAGGACGTAACAAAGAAGCCATGGTGGTCTTGAAGAAACTGGCGAGGCGCAACGGGAAACAACTTCCAGCTGAGCTAAGCCTAGTCGATCCAATTCAAGGACGAGATGGTCAAGCTTCGTCTTCATCAGAAAACTTTTGGAGAACTAAATGGGCAGTGAAGAGGATCGTAATGGTGATGATGGCTGGATTTGGCACTGGTTTTGTTTACTATGGAATCCAACTAAACGCTGAGAATCTCAACTTCAACCTTTACCTAACCGTTGCGGTTAACGCTCTGATGGAGTTTCCAGCGGTTTTCATTGGAAGCTTCCTCTTAGGTGTCATGAACCGTCGTCCTTTGTTCTCCAACTCATCATACCTAGCTGGAATCTGTTGCTTACTCTGCGCGGTTCTCTCGCTTCACCGCGTGACCCGTGCACTACCTGTTTCCAAATGGCTGCAGCTAGCAGTTGAGGCTGTTGGGTTCATGGCGTCCTCAACGGCCTATGACGTTCTATATGTCTACGGCGTCGAGCTGTTCCCGACAAACGTGAGGAACTTTGCGGTTTCGCTGTTGCGTCAAGCGTTCATGCTAGGTGCATCTGCAGCACCGTTGCTAGTTGCATTGGGGAGAGAAAGCGCGATGATGTCTTTCATTGTGTTTGGCGTTGCGTCTGTGCTGAGTGGCGTGGTGAGTCTATGGCTAAGAGAAACAAGAAACGCCCCACTTTATGAAACACTAACGCAGCAGGGAAAGGCAGAAGAGATGGAAAACGTAACAGAACGTTCTTGATTACTAGTGATGTTCAATAATTGGAAAAATGTAACATATTTCGGTTTTCCATCAAGATGTACGAAAAATTGATATAAATAGGGGTTGTTCATTTTTCCATCTAAATTTTAAAAAGAAATTTTAAGGAACTGTTCGTTTTTCTATCCAGATAAATCATTTAGATGAGTTATCTAGATGATTCATCTAGATGCTCTAGATTTATTTAGATAAAAAAACGAATATATAGATAGATTTATGTTCATTCTTTATTTATGTTTCTATCTAGATGATTTTAATAAACAAATTATAAATATATCACTGTTTTGATTTAATCATATGTTTAATATTAATTTTAACTATACTAATTTTTATTATTTAGTCTAAAATAATTTTGCAATGAAATTATTTTAAAATTAGTATTTTGACATTTATAAGTTTTTACTTCATATATAAATTTATAAATTTAAATTTAACAACAACCATAGTGAAAACTCAAAGTAGAAACTCAAATTTGAATAAACTTTCAAACAACTCAAAATAGCAATTCAAATTTTATAAAACTGAAAAGATGAAAAAAACAATTGTAAGAGCATCATGTACTCATTGCTATATTAAAATAAGTTTTCATTGCTACACCAAAATGTCTCCAACAAATAATCATCTTGAATCTTTACCCTCTTCACTCATCTGCTCCATTACTATCAAGACAACCCAAGAAGAGAAACAACATCCCATATAAAGAGGTCTTGGTCGTCAATCAACAATGGGTCACTTGAAGACATTCACTTCAGAGCCATGATAAATGTTTTATTTCTCTCACTAAAATGCTATAAATAGAACATGAAACAGAACCTTCAAGCGATAACAAATGGTTATAACTTATAAGTATTCATGTCGTGTCATTACTAGTTTTGCACTAGTGATACGGTTTTCGGTCTTCCTCAATTTTTTGCTTCCATCATCTTGTTGATGCAAAGCAGACCAAATCTTTTTTCCTTCTTATGTCATCACTTTGCAAGATAATGTGACGTTATGCAACAAATTATAATTAACTTGCAATGGCTATTTCCTTATATACGGACTTAACACTTGACCTACTCGTACGGTTTTGCGTGAATTCTGATTGACATGATTATTTCTAGTTAGTGCTACGACGACCGGAGCATAATATATAAAACCCGGATGCTTACTCATAAACCATCTCTCTTATTATAAAAGTATATATAAGAGACTTTGGAAACTATAGGCATATACCTTAACATTCCATAGAATCTTTGTAGAATATGCCTTGCAGTTATAAACTTTGATTCTCATCTGTTCATGATATCTGAAGCAAAATCTTACGTAATTTATCATCAGATACGGGAAAACTAACTAACTTAGAGATACCACTAAGCATAATCACAAGTGTTATAACATTTTCATCCTCATGAATAAATTATAACTAGAATTTAGTCCGTACATGCGTGCGAGTTTTGATTTTATTTTGTTTTAATAAATTATTTAGTAATATTTTTATATATATAGGTTGTTTGGATAATTTTAGATTTTTACGAATCTACCCAGACCCGAAATGATCCGACTCGAACTAAGTCTGAAAATCTATAATATCTGAATAAAGTTTAGTTTTAAAACAAAAAAATGATATCAAAAGAACCTATTCGTACTCGAATAGATACTTAGATGTCTATGCATAACTGATTCTTTAAACAAATATAAATTATTTTAATCGGTTTGAATTTTTGTCAATAGTATTTCATTCAAATCTATGAAACTATTATTGTTAAGATATAAAATAAATAACTAAATTATTATAGTAAATACAACTAATGAACTAGTAAGGAAGAATGAAAAAAGCAAGAGGTAATAAAACACTTTAAGATAGGTAAATTTTATTTAATACTTTGTGAAAATTGATGTTGAATAAATTTAAAAAGAAAATAAATGAAATGAATAGAATAGAATAGAATTAGTCAAAAAATGAAAAATATGTAAAACCCCACTTAAAATTATGAAAATATTATTTTGTATTTCAGTTTTAATAGAATAGATATTTCAACAAAAAAAAAAGCAGCACGATTGAGATTTTATGTAATGTAAGAGTTTGAGCTAACGCCATTAACACATATCATTTATATTCACGTAAGGGAGGTTCATGAACAATATGTTGTTTTCCTAGTGGGATGAACATTATGTGTCTTGAAATCAAGAAAAGACGGCCGTGCCTTCCATAAGGCGGATGAAGCTCTTGCTTCAGGCCACAAAAAAAAAAATTAGAAAGAGTTAGTGAAAGAGTTTGATACCATATCACTATGTGTATCAGATAAAATGACATTTGCTAATTTTTTTTGTTGTATTTATACATAGGTTGCAAATGCTTATTAGATTATCGACCTAGGTTGCAAGAGCTAGTTAAGTTTCTACATCCTAGTAGACCCCTTAAATCCCATGTATGTCCTAATTAATCCTACTATTTAACTCATTTTCTTCATGCCTTCTTTGGATGATCGCACCTCCTTAATATGTTTTCACACAAATCAATAAAATAATTAACTTTATATTTTTATGATCTTATTTGATACATGATTTGTTTGATTTTATAAATTAATGAGTTACGAGTATGGAGAAAAACTGGAAAAAACCTTTAATATTTATCTTGAAAATATAAAACAATACTTATAATGAAACAAAATTTAAAAGATAAAACGACATTTAATATTAATATTTTAAAATATGGTTGATACGTCCGTATATATGGTGTATATACACTTTTCAGTAGTACAATGTATTTTCTGGTATACAGTAAAATAATACGGTTATTATTTGTATGGTATTTATACAATGCTTATACAATATTTATACGGTGTTTATACAGCATTTATACAATATTTATACATCCACAGTTTATTAACTACATTTTTAAGGAAACTAAATTTTAGTAAAATAGAAATCTATCTAACTATGGTTGCTATATATTTTGTTATTTAAATATAATATAACTTATGTAGTTATTTTCTTTATTACTATGGCATTTATTTAAAATACGTTTACCGTGCATACTCTGTATACTCATCTGTATATACAGTAATCAATCGCCCAGCTAACATATAGCGTATTTTAGAACAATGCTTAATATGAGTTTCATCGTGCAAAAAAGAGCAAAAAGTTTACGTTTTATATCAAGAAAAAAGTTTATGTTTTCTTCCCTAAGTAACTATTCAATCAGTTTTATTTTAATTGTAGTTTTAGATTTGTACATACTGATTAATAAAACATTTATTGTTTTTATATTTGTAAGCAAAAATTTTATTAATTATATATCTAAACATATTTTAACCAATAAAAAAAAACAAAATGTCTATCAAACTGTGGGGCAAGATAAGAAAATAATGGAGACAATGAATCTCCGAAAAAAGTTATCGGCTTTACATGCAGAATGTCAATCTTTGATATGAATTATGGAATGTGAGTCTTGGCCACAACGAATTTAATATCCCTTCCGTTGGGGCGCTAGACCCCTTTTGGAGGGATAGTTGGGAATGTGACTGCCCAGATACCAGAGTTATCAAAAACAAAAAACTATGGAATGTATGAAGATCTTCAATTTCTGAGAAGTAGTTTTTGCAACAGACAGTTCTTAGTTGACGAAGATAATGTTATCATCCAAAGAATTGCCAGCTTTTGTCACACACTTGAGAAGTTTCGATGCAATAAGACTTTTTTTTTTCAATCTTCAAAATCCGACATATTACAAGGATACATAATATAGTGGTGGACAAGTTTGCATGAGGTGCTAGAAGTTGCTCTTCTAATGTTCTATGTCGATTATATGCCTCTGGCTTGTATTTCTGAATCGGTAAAGCATATTTTATATTTTAATTTATTGTTTCTCAAAAAAGGAGAATATAACAAATTATATAACATATATAGGTAATAAATTTTACATTGAAATTCTAAAATTACATTTATTTTGTAACGAAAATTTTACTCTACAACGACATTTAATATGAAATGAAGGAAACATTTTGCTGTTTTAATCCTTTAATTATAGGTTGTATTTGTTCGTTCCATTATTTTCAAAATAAAAATGAATCTACTTTTCTGAGTTAGTTAATTTTACCTTTTAATTATTCTTTTATATATTTATATATATCGTATTTATAGATATAAATATAAAATTATCAAAAGAACCAATTTATACATTTTTATTCAAAAATTTATGGAGAATTTTCATGATTGGCTTAAGTTTCTCTTTACACTATTTGCTTTTTCTGAACTAGCACTATTTACTTATTGTAAAAGGATAAAATTGTACATTTTAATTTTGGAGAAAATGATCATTAAAATCACGAACTTTTCAATTTGGTCGAAAAAATCATAATTTTTCTCGTAGACAATTTAAAACTTCTAGTTACTATGACTATCCATTTAAGACCTCAAACACTTTTAATTAAGCCAATTTTAATACATTGTTAGTTCGTTTAACTGAACGATTAAACGGAGTTAATCACCGTTATAATCTCTGTTAAACACCAAACGACATTTTTTGTGTTTAACAGAGATTAACCTTGTCTAATTGTTCTATTAATCGAACTAACAATATATTAAAATTGGTTTAATCGAAATTAGTTGAGGCTTTAAATGGCTAATCATAATAAATAAAGACTTTAAATGGTTTATGTGAAAGTTGATATTTTTTCAACCAATTTAAAAAGTTCTTGATTTAAAAGACCATTTTCTCGAACCACATCTGACATATTTATATCTTAAAGAGTACTGTGTATGTCATATTCCCATACCAAGACGTAACACTAAGCTACTTACGGATGAGTACGTTTTCTTACAAAGAGTTTCTTCCAAATAAAAACATTTTTCATGTATTATTCGGCCAAAATCCACAATATAACGGAACTTTTTTGAAAACACGATCAAGTAAATCTTAATGAGTTTTAGTTTGACACATCAAAGTGTTAATTTTGTAATTTCAGCAATGTCTTACTCTTATCCTTATGCATCACACATTCTTTTTCATTTACTCGTCATGTAGCATGTTTATTCTAACTGTAACTTTTGTCGTTTACTTTGTTATATTTGTTTCCAGTATAAAGAGTCACGTTTTTTGCAAATGCGTTACATCTGCAGACATAGAAAAGATGGACAAGAAATAGAAGTAAAAGAGAGTAACACACTTTTGTTTAAAGTTTTGGTAAAGAGTTACGTACTTAAATTTATGTTAATAGTTCGATGGACACGTTGTAAGTAAATCTTGTTTTATTTCAATTTTGAATTAAAATCTCAAGTTAATCAATATGAACCAATCAAACTCTACATATATATATATAATATATAGACACACAATAAAAGAAAAAGTTGATTCAACTCAATGACTCATTACCCATATAAGACGCTAAAAGAAAAAGTTGATTCCACACAATAAAAGAAAAAGTTGATTCAACTTAATGACTCATTACCCATATAATCTCCTTTTATTAGATTGTTTATTCGAGAGTGATACAAAACGTTGCTCGACCATGTATTCATATACGATTGCTTCCTTGTGACATATAGTATATCAACCAACAAAATAAAACCTGTAAACAAGATTATATACACCTGAAAAAACAGAAAAAATGAAACCTTCTGAGCAAGAAACTCCGAAGCTTGTTGACATATCACCAAACATATCGAATGATTCATCAGCATCCGAGAAAGGAGAAGCAACAAGCCAACAACAATCCAACAATGGTTACGCACTCACAGTTGACGAGGTGATCGAACAACACATTGGAGCGCTTGGTTTTGCTCAGATCGTGCATGCTCTCTTGGTCTCTATTGCTTGGACCTTTGATGCTCAGTTCACCCTTATATCCATTTTCTCTGACGCTAAGCCCGCTGTGATGCTTCTTGCAACGGGAGCCATCGTTGAGGGCTCAATGTTGTGTGGACTGTCCACCGGAGAATGGAAATGGGCCGGAGGAAAGAGCGACACTATTGTTTCAGAGTGGAATCTCATATGTCAACATAAGTTTCTTGTTGCTCTACCATCCACTCTGTTCTTCATCGGATCTCTTTTCGGTACGAATTTATTCTATAGTAGTCTCTAAAGTTTGGTTTTTAACGGTCTGGAAAGTGATCTTTCCGATTTTTCATATATGACTGTTTTAGAAGATGTTATTTTTTTTAATTCTAATTTAGATAACGTTTTTATTTTTCATGTTCGTGTTTAATTATTTTTATTGCTATATTGCTATATCATTTTGTATTATAGTTAAACTTTTAGTTTGTGTATTACAAACATAAATCGACAACTAATAAAAAAACAGAGAAAATGTTATACAGTAAAAACTCTATAAATTAATAATTCTGGAATTATGATAATTTATAAAAGAAATTTATTTTTTCGATTTTCCTATTTTAGAATATATATATATATATATATATATAAAAATTTATAAATTCTGCATTCATATTATTTTTATCATATTATTTGTGTATTTGAGATATGTTACATAGAACTTAAACATGTTTTAGGTATAATTTTCTAAATATATCAAAATATATTGAAAATATTAATAAAATGTAAAAATAATTTTCATGAATATAAAAGAAATATAAAATGGTTTGTTTGTACTTATATAAAATTTATATGTATATACTTATTAATTTGTGATTTTAATAGGACCATATATATATTTACATATAATTTTTTAAGATATATTTTCTTATTATTTTATCAATTTGTATCATATATTGAACCGGCCCAACCCGAAACTAAAAAAAATTATTAATTTCTAATTTTATTAATTTACCAAATATTAATTTATAAAATTTCTACGGTATATTGACTTTGTTTTAAGTTTGATTGGTTTCTGTGTGCAGTCCTAAAATCTTGAACACCGTTTACATGAGTCTCATGTTGCCTTTTGTTTTTTGTTTTTAAATCTCAACAGGTTCTGGAGTTTATGGATATCTTGCTGATTCATGGTTTGGTCGGAAAAAGACACTATTTATCTCTTGTCTATTTACGTTTGTCACGGCTTTAGCGATCTCCTTTTCTCCAAACATATGGGTTTACGCGTTCTTGCGTTTCGCAAACGGGTTCTTTAAATCAGGAATTAGTTCTTGCTGTATCGTGCTCGCCACCGAGGTAGTAGGAAAAAAGTGGCGTGGGCAAGTAGGGCAATACGGTTTCTTCTTCTTCACGTTAGGGTTTCTATCTCTGCCGCTCATGGGTTACTTGGAGAGAAAGTCATGGAGAAACCTTTACAGAATCACATCCCTTCTTCCTCTTGGATACGCTGTTTTTCTCTTGCCCTTTGCCTACGAGTCCCCACGATGGCTTCTCGTCAAAGGACGCAACAAAGAAGCCATGGTGGTCTTGAAGAAACTCGCGAGGCGCAATGGGAAACAACTTCCAGCTGATCTAAGCCTTATCAATCCGATTCAAGGACGAGATGATATAACTTCGTCGTCATCAGAGAACTTCTGGAAGACGAAATGGGCAGTGAAGAGGATTGTAATGGTGATGATGGCTGGATTTGGCACTGGTTTTGTTTACTATGGAATCCAACTAAACGCTGAGAATCTCAACTTCAATCTTTACCTAACCGTTGCGGTGAACGCTCTGATGGAGTTTCCAGCGGTTTTCATCGGAAGCTTCCTCTTAGGGGTCATGAACCGTCGTCCTTTGTTCTCCAACTCATCATACCTAGCTGGAGTCTGTTGCTTACTCTGCGCGGTTCTCTCGCTTCACCGCGTGACCCGTGCACTACCTGTTTCCAAATGGCTGCAGCTAGCAGTTGAGGCTGTTGGGTTCATGGCGTCCTCATTGGCGTACGATGTCTTGTATGTCTATGGCGTCGAGCTGTTCCCGACAAACGTGAGGAACTTTGCGGTTGCGCTCTTGTGTCAAGCGTTCATGCTAGGAGGATCTGCGGCCCCGTTGCTAGTTGCATTGGGGAGAGAAAACGCCATGATGTCTTTCATTGTGTTTGGCGTTGCGTCTGTGTTGACTGGCTTGGTGAGTCTTTGGCTAAGGGAAACGCGAAACGCTCCACTTTATGAAACACTGACGCAGCAGGGGAAGGCTGAAGAGATGGAAAACGAAACAGAACACTCTTGATCACTAGTACTGTTCCTTTCTGCTATGTATGTCCAATAATTGGAAAATGTAAAAATCTTTCGGTTTTCCAGTAAATTGAATGAAACGTTGACAAGTTTACTTTGAAAAACACATGGTTC
This sequence comes from Raphanus sativus, assembly GCF_000801105.2. Classification (NCBI taxonomy): domain Eukaryota; kingdom Viridiplantae; phylum Streptophyta; class Magnoliopsida; order Brassicales; family Brassicaceae; genus Raphanus; species Raphanus sativus. The sequence continues at coordinate 3,136,470 of NC_079512.1, read as the reverse complement.
TCAGTTTCAAAACAAAAAACACATGGTTCTAAAAAATGGTTTAGACAGTGACTAAATGTTTAGACCGTGACTAAACGTCTGTTTTGTACTAGCCGGGCGATTTTATCCGATTTGTACGACTCACAATCGGTTTGAATTATTATAAATCGATTTGAATTATTATAAATCAATCCAAATTAATTTAAACTAGATTTTGACCCGCCCGCCCGTGCGGGTGTATATTTCAAAAATATATTATTATTTATTTTTTTATGTCAATATCAAAACTGGATAAAAAAAAAATCTGAAGAACCGACCACGATCCGAAAAAGTAATATCAAACCCGAACCAAAATTGATTAAATATCCAAATTATTCAAAATTTTGATATTTAGACAACTAAAACCATAACCAATTCGAACCAAAGTATTTTGGATATCAAAATGTATCCGAAAAAGATTTATATACTTATATATGTATATATATTAATTATTTTTAGTTTTAATGTATATAAAAACATCCAGAATATATATATGATACTTTTAGGTTGGTTTAAATACTTGAAAATATATAAATAGTCAAATATAAATATCTAACATATTGGAAGTACACTCAAAACACCAAAAATATTTAAAATAATTATTGATTTTTGATCCAAAATTTAAACCAAACCAATTTATATGTTAAGTTTATGTATTCTGACATATGTTTTTCAGATTTATATACAATATATTATTTTATTTATATATTTTAAGAAATTAAAAATTTATAATGAATTCTTAAAAAAATAATTTAAATGGGTTATCCGAACCCGAACTGAACCCGCAAAGATCCGAATATAATTCGAACTGAAATTCAGAAATATTTGAATGGGGCTGAAATATTTGACCTCGGAAACCCAAAACCCAAGCAAATATGTAACTAACCCGAATTGATACCTGAACGCAGCCCCAGTCAAAATTCGAACTGAAATTTAGAAATATATGAATTGGACTGAAATATTTGACCCTGGAAACCCAAAACCCAAACAGAAAGGATACCTGAACGTCTAGCCCTAGTCACTATTATGTATCGTATATATGTCATCATATAATTAATTGTATTGGTCCATCATATAAATAATCATATAAGTAATAGTATTTTATATGTACCATCTTATAAATAATCATATATATTATTATATTCTTAAATTTTAATCCGAAATATAAAAACCATAATTTAAGTTGGTATATAGAATTAATTTTTTTGTTGTATTTTTTTATATATATTGAAAAATATTTTTAATAATGGTTATTGGAAAATATTTTAGTAAAAATAAATTTTTGAATGAATGCATATTTTTTTATCAATTTTTGATATAAATCAAATTTAAATTATTATTTTGATTTGAAATACGTATATAAAATCTAATGATTATCTTAGACAAAACAATGTTTTTAGGTAATTATATTAGTCCATTTTGTATATTTTAAAACTGATATAATGGATTTCCAATTTTTATTAATAACATAGGCCATTACTTTTTTCTTCTTGACATACTTTTATCCATGTTTCAAAGTTTTAATTTTTTGAATTAGTTTTCTATGAATTATTATTAATCTATCTATACTATTATTTGCGAAGTGATTTTTCGCAACGGAGCTCTCACGTTAAAAGTTAGAGCGGTTAATATCGTTTATACCCTTAATGAATAGAATTTATAAATTACTTAAAATAAAAAACGAATTTAAATGATTTTATTAGATAAATGATCAAAATTAATAATTAATAATTAATAATAATAATAATTATCCAAAATCCATAAATATATATTTTAAAATAAAAAGATAATGATCATATATATATATTGTGATTATCCGAAAGATATCTTTTAATAGAAACTTAAAAATTAAAAAAAAACAGAAATACATAACTAAATAATAATCAATTAATATTTTTACTTTTATATAATTAAAAAGATCATATTGAGTGATTTCTAATTTTTTATTAACAATGAATATAGTATACATAATAATTTTCAAGACAAAACTAAAATTATTACTTTTATATAACTGAAAAATAATATTGAGTGATTTCTAAAATTTATTTATTAATAATGAATATCATATACATAAGAATTTCCAAGAAAAAAATCATTATACATAAGAATAGTCAAATGAAAAATACGGATTTACCATTATAATCTTTTAATTATTAATTATTGTATTAATAAGTAGCTGTAAAATGTATATGCCCGCATATGCGGGCTAAACACCTAGTTTTATGGTATTTGTTTTTGAAAATTGAACTCTTTAAATTTTTAGATTTGACTAAACTAAATAAGGTAATAATACTGTTTTTAAAAATTGTTTTATATAATATACTATTTATATTTCAGTTTGTGTTTTTATTTTCACCATAAAGAATTGTAAATATAGTGACAGAATTGTAAATAAAAAGAAATATAGAAAGAAGATTGTTTTATGTATTATAACAACAATGGCTAAATGTTTATATAAAAAGAAGTATTAAATATGTTATTCATGTTTTTAAGCAATTCTCATTTGTTATTAATTTATTGAAAATACAATGACTAAATGTGTAAATAAAAGAAACTACACATCTCTACTATCCATGTTGCCAAATATATCTCATTTATTCTATTATTCTTGTTTCCAAACAATTCAATTGGGTACTTGAACTTTAATAATATAGATAAATAAGAAAACCGGTTGATCGCAACTCTATATTGAATTTGATAGACCAACTGGTTTTTGATTGTAATATCTTAGATATAATAACCAAAAGATTGGCATATGTAGTATAAGACAAATATTGGCATATTTCAACTTTTAGAAAAGAATTGTTATAATGTCGTTTCAAATTTTGTTTTGTAGAGAACAGTTTATGACTAAACCCGAATTTCCACACATTTTATGGTCATCTGGTTAAAGCTGGTTAAAGATGCTTAGATAAATGGCAAATAGGCCCAACTCTTAGTAAATTTACATAAAGATAACGTAGCCTATTGATAATTAGTAGGGAAAAAAACGTGATGGGCTTCACATATGTCGTGTAATACAAATGGACAAATAACAAAAGTTCAATAATTAAAACCAGTGGCATTCAGTTGTAAATAATGAAGTTAACTCAGGGTAAATTCCCATTTGTACTTCACTTTTAATAGGATAGATATGTTAAGCTAAATAATTTTAGTATAAACCAACAAATCCTTTAATTTCTTTTGAATATTTAATGTTGATAATTTTCAAAAAAGAAAAAAATTCTAACTTAACCCAAAAAATAAATATTTTATATAAATAAATTAGATATAAAATAAATCAATATTATTAGCTATGCTAGCTGAAATAATTTATTTAGTCATTAATCCTCTAAAAAAAACTTACGGAATAGACATTGAAAAAATTATTTTTTTAATAAATAAATTTAAATTGTATTTAAAAATTAAATTACTTGTTTATTGATAAAATTATATTTTTATCATTAAAAGCATAATATTGATAATACTCTTTTGTTTCCATTTTTTTTTTTTTTTTTTGGTTTCCATGCTTTAGCTGTCGGATCCCAACAAATATTTTTTTGGCCCAGCACTCTGAAGACTTGAGAGATTTACACGGATATGATATAACTTGTTAGTCTCTATCCAGCAAATAAACTTAGAACTAAGTTGCTGATCAAAAAATTTGACCGGTGGTTTTTCTCTTTCTGTAAATGTTATCAGTGTTAAAATCATCAATTTTGTTGGAATCTTGAAATATATTTTATCAAATAGGTTAGATTTTTTAGGTACAGAAAAAAGCAAAGTACATGAAAAAATTAACACATAAAAAATCACTTACACCAACATACAAAAACGTGTCAGTCTTTTGTTTTGAAGATGATTCATGCTCCCATGTGTACAAATCCTTCAGAGAAAACAAAATATAGTAAAACTTAAAAAGCTAAAGCAAAGATGGATCACGAGTTCTCAATACAAAAAAATATGCAAATGAAATATTCTTTTTGAATCGGCCATACATATTTGGATGGTTGCAGTTGCTATCCTTTTTTGAATTAGCGATGAAAATTTTTCTTTATGCAAGACACATATATATCCCGTAGAAATCCGGTAGAAACAATTTTAGGGGATACGATAATTTTAGGGTTTTAAGTTTTTAATCAGCCATGTTATCTTATTGACAAGCCATGTCATCTATTAAGTGTGCCATGTCATTTTTTTTTGTGAGAGTCTTTGTAGAGATGACATGTAAGCAAAATTTAAAAAATCACTTCTCAAATATAGTCTAGGAGATTATATAATTATATGTAAAATTATATATTTACTGTATCATTTTGTTAATTAATATTTATACAATATATTTATATATTTGCTATTATTTATAATATATTTTTATGAATTTAAATTAAGTATCATAAATATAAGTATCATAATATAAAATATAAATTCTTGGAATTGAGTTTGAAGTTTTGCTTTTGGAGAAGATTAGCGTAAACTTTAAATATGAAATTTTCAAATTTCAAAATAGAATGTATTTTTGGAGATCATCTAACCTTACGTAATGAAGAAGAAAAGTTTGCGGAGGTTCAGGTCCATAAAATGCAATTATTGGAAGATGATTGGTTGGACTTTAGCAGTAGAAATTGTAGACTTTAGTCTAAGAATTTTTTGATGTTGTTTAAATAATGTAACTATTGAAATTAAATGAATTTTTTTTTTAAAAAAAGAATATTCCTATGGCCATATTTTTTCGCTTTAGTAAAGAAGGCCTCTACATCTTTTTCATTAGTTTTTTGGCTTCAACTTTAAAAACTACATAAAGTATGATTAGTAATTTTTATGGTTGTAGATATAAATTAAAGTTAAAAGTTCTTGCTACATCCCAACCAACCACCACTCACTTATATAGATTTACAAAAAAAGATGGGAAAATCACATTCTAAACTATAAAGGCATACATTTTTATGGCAATTGATCTCAGGATGTATAGTAGTAAAAATAAATTTAAAAGCAAGAGGAATGCAAGGAGATATATTTTGTGCACATTGTGGAGCACCTGAAGAAACTATAAATCATGTGTTTTTCGAATGTCCACCACCAATGCAGGTGTGGACACTTTCACGGCTACCATCGAGTCCAGAAATTTTTCCGACGCAATCACTGTTCACAAATATGGATTACTTATTTTGGAAAGTTTCACCGGTATTGGAAGATCATCACATCGCCTAGATTTTATGATATATATGGAAAAGAAAAATAACAAAGTAGTTAGCAAGCTGGATATTGACCCTCAAGACACATTCAAATTGGCAGAGACGGAATCCTTATTTTGGGCGGAGGCTCAACTCTCACTCATAAAATGGAACCGATCACTCTAGGGTACCACTAGAAGGAATAGTACCGTCTATTCCAGAGAGATGGTGCTTTACGGATGGTTCATGGAAAGATGATGAATTCTATGAATATAACAACGATAATCTTTTGAAACCCCATATATTTACATAAATTATACAAAATAACAAACTGTAATAATTAGTAGTATTTCATATTTATTTATTAGTATGTTTTGAATCATTTTATAATTTTATATATAAAACATTACAATAAAAAATAAAAAAAAATATTTTGGATATTAAGTGTCGTTTAACTTTTAAATCTGTTTACATTATAAGCATTGTTTTACATTTTAAGGCAAAATTAGATATTTTCTAGTTTTTATCCTTACTTTTAACTTATTAATTAATAAAATTAAACAAAATAATGTATTAAATAAAGCTGAAACAGAAGATTTAATCATTTTCTTAATTTGTGTAAAAAACTTTAAACGTCAACTCGATTTATAAAATTAAGCAACTAATGTACATTTTGAGAAGATCATTATCCAGTATTTAATTTCCAAACGCCTTTCACGAGCTCTCTTAATTTATTTGCCTCGTGCTTAGGGAATTTTCACGACCTTCGATGCGCTTGTATTGCAAACATGTACACTGATCTGTGGTGGACGGACAATCAGATCAGATCGGATTTTGCCATTTAGAAGCAGATCCATTGAGAGGAGGAGTCAAGAAAAAGAAAGGCTAAGAGGATACATGGATGTTCAGCAGGATGAAGAACACTCCAGCGGAGGCAAGTAGACGGCATAGCCGGTCAAACAACTCCCTCTTTGGTTTTTAACTGCTCTCAGAACTCATTAGTCAGGTATTTCAACATTGGCTTCAGATCCGACTTTATTGTGTTCTTTCGAACATAGGGTATAGTACTACAAGTTAAGTTTTTCTTGTTACAAAAAAAAAGTTAAGTTTTTCTATAGGTTTCTTTTTTCTTTAGCCACCTCTATCTTTTTTTTTTTTTTTGTAAAAACCTCTATCTTTGTTTATCATCTAACCGTTTGAGTATCTTTCACATTTTTAATTTAATATAAGCATTTGGTATTAGAAGAAACTAGGTTTTTGTTTAGCAGACAAAAGAGCACAAGGATAAGCGTACTCTTGCTTACTACTAACTAATAAACAGAAAATGTTTCGGTTTAGTTTCCATGTTATGTGAATCTTAAACTAGTGAGATAATTAAAAAGAAAAAAGAAACAAAGGAAATATGTTTTATTCCATTAAAAGAAAAAAGATAACAGAAACGCAGATAGAGTTTTATTATTAGTCGTAGTCTTTAATTTCTCTCAGATGATAGACATAGTCTTGGGATAAGTCTCTGTCTCATCAGCTTTCATGAACACAAACGAGAATGGTGTAGAGGTTAAAGCCAAACGTCGCACGCCATATTCGTCGTTAATTATACCGACGTTGATGCAATCATTACCGTTAGGACAAGACACAATCTGGTAACCGCCAGGAAAACCTTTAGTTTTCTCGATCTTGAAGAAACTCCTCGACGAATCTTCTCCAGCTTCCGGGTTAGGACCAGCCGTTATGAACAATGTCCTAAAGTGACTTGGGGCCGCAGTGACCCACCAATAGGTTGACTGAACGCATATCGTGGCTTTGACGTCCATCTCGATGTTAAGGTTAGTTGATTCGGGAACGAACGCAACTTTAATCCTCCAGTTTGAGAATTTTACGGGAATCCCCCTGTTGACCTCTGAGATTTCCTATCCGACAAAGAGGGGACATTGGTTGTTACCACGGGGGGCGAGATTCAGGCCGCCACCTGCAGCACCGAAGATGGCGGGGAGAAAGTAGTAACTGCCACCGAATATGACATCACCATCAGTGTCGAGAACTGGTTGGGCGTTTATGGTCACGGCCAAAACAGCGGTTAAGGCAACAAGGAAGTAAAACATAGGCTTCATCCTTTTTTTCTTGAGTGTATGTAGTTGATTAGGTTTGAATGTTACTGGATGAAGAAAATGTGTGTTCATGTGATCGGTATTTATACACGGATGTGCATAGAGCTTTGTGTACGCTAGGTTTAGGGTTTAAATTATAAACTTTAAAATTAAACAAGTACATTGAGATTTGAGAAGATGCCTATCTTATTTTACCCCACGTTCCTTCCATGCTTCTTTAGTTAATTTTTTGTTTTGCTATGAATGCGTGTTTAATTTGTTTGTTTAGTTATTTCTTATGGGGGATAGAGTTTTTAGCTCTCGTTTAACGAATAAGTTTATGTATTTTGTTCACTATAGCTCTCGTTTTATATTTTTTTTTATCTAAACGTTATTAAAGAAAAAACAAACAACTAAAGCCTTTTCCTTAGTTCTGTAGTCTAGTGTTAATTTCTCGGTTCAATCTGGGTTTGGTTCAAAATTGACCACCCAGTTTTCGATAGTTTCCTCACATGTTTTTTCGAGTATTGTAATATTAGCGCACGTCTTTAGAAGATAAGGATAAGAACAAGGTTAATTTAAAGAAGAAATCCTTATAGTATAGAAGTAATTTTTAGCCTCTGTGAGTCGCAGATTATCAGCGTGCGAATGAATTTTATGAGGAAATTGTTCATGCATATGAGCATATCATGCAGCATATGTCATAGGTGGTAGGATATTTTAGAAGCGCTAACGTTTACAGTTTACACCTAAAGGCATCCGCATCAATGAACCCCGTGGAGTTCACAACTTTATTTTTTGTTTAATTATTTTTAATTTTTTTTCGTTTGATTTAAAAAAAAAAATTAACGGAACCGAGTTCATTGATGTATCAAATAGATATGATAAACGGTATCATTCAAATAAAGAAGATGAATACTAATTACACGACAAACATGTAATTATGGAGGATAATCCTTGTATATATGTTGATGATGAAGAAGAATCAAAGCGTAATTTGAGTATTGAGTCTAATAGAAATAATTATGAAGGACTAAAAATGTATATTGTCATCTTTTACTATTTAATGTATTATGTATTCATATTGGACATCAAAATTATGCTGTTGCACTTGTACATTTTGAGATGACGATGGTCTAGTATTTAATTTGCAAGCACCTTTCACGAGCTCTGTTTATTTTATTGGCCTCGATCGTGCTTTGGTAGTTTAATAGTAAATTTAAAGAATTTTTTTAATAATATATTTTTTAAATTAATAGTAAATTTAAAGTATTGTTTTAATAATATTTTTTTACAAATTAAATTATTATTTTTTTTTTTTGCTCTAGGGTTCCAAATTGCATAAAGCCAGCCCTGATGTTATCACCTTCAATTTCTAGAACTGGTCCGCCCGCAATTACAGTCACAGTCTAATCAGCTCCCAAGGCAAGAAGGAAGTAAAAGATAGGATTCATCCTTTTTGAGTTTGTGTAGTTGATTAGATTTTTTTTTAGTTGATTAGATTTGAATGTTATATATATACTGGATGAAGAAAATGCGAGTTCATGTGTTTGTTTATACAAGAATGTTTATACATGCACATACATCTTTGTGTACACTGCGCTTAGGTTTTGAATGATTAACTATAACATTAAGCAAGTACATCGAGATTTTGAGAAGGTGCCATATCTTTTCCTATTCCACTTTCCTTCCACGCTTCTTTTATTTTTTTTGCTATGAATACTTCTATTATTAGTATTGTTTGTTTATCTATTTCTTATGAAGAGATAGAGTTTTAGCCTTTTCCAGAGAGTAAAAATGATATATTTAATTTAACATTTGATGAGATTTATTTTTTAATAGAATTTTCTCGAAAAGTTTACTCAAACATTACATAAAGCTTTTTTTGTTGGAATTCTTTCTTCCTCAAATTTCAATAAAATGGAAAAGAGATGTTTGGAGAGAAGCTTGAGATTGAGGAGGACAGAGTGGAGAGAGGGAGAAGAAGCTTTGTTTAGGTTGATGCCATTGACAACAGTTCATTTGGTTGATGCCAATTAGGGATGATGTTCTTAATTCATTTTAGAGAACGAGAGAGACGTCGAGTTTTGAGAGAACAAAAAAAAAAGCAATTTTTGAGTTGAAAGAAGGATAAGACGGAAAAACAACACTAAGATTGAATTTCTCAAATGATGTGACTTTAAATGTAATTAAAAAGACAAAAGTATTTTTCTATGTAATTTTTTTCTCTTTTTTAACAAAAAAAAATATAGCTATGTTTCTAATAAAAGGAAGAGTACCGTACGAACACTACACTTTAGCTACACTTTAGCTTTACATTATGTATTACTCTTGTCAGTTGAACTTGGCTTAATAGCCTCACCAAACTCTGTTTGAAGGTTTTAATGCAAGTTTGTGTTTCAAAAGAAAATAGGTAATGATCAAAACCACACCTCCTCTGAACCATTCCATTTTATCGTATAAATGGTCGACATCGAAGATTAGTAGCTCTAACTCTTGAAAGCCACTAAGAAGATTAGTGTTTACAGAGAAAAATTTACATTGATAAAATTAGTACTTAAAAAAATAACACTGGTACTTGTTTTCAGTATTAATTTGATAAAAAAATCTCTTAAGTTAATCATTTCACCCAATTTCTGTTAAATTTTAAACAACTGTACACGTCGATAAGATGATCATTATTAGATTCCACTTTGTAAACATGTGAACTGTCATCTTTTAGTATTTAATATAGATGGACGTCAACTCCATCTATAAAATTAAGCAACTAATGGACATTTTGAGAAGATCATTATCTAAATTTTTTTTTTTGTAAAATAATTTTCATTATCCAGTATTATTTCCAAGCACCTTTCACGAGCTCTCTTAATTTATTTGCCTCGTTTTAGGGAATTTTCACGGCCTTCAATGCGCTTGTACTGCCAATAAATTAAGATAGCTCGTGAAAGGTGTTTGGACCGACAATCAGATCAGATCGGATTTTGCCATTGAGAAGCATATCCATTGAGTGAAAAGGAATCAAGGAAAGAGAAAGGCTAAGGTTATGAATGGGGAGCTGAACCAAAATTGGTTCGTCTGCTTGTGTTGAGCACCCACTCCCAAGTTAACATTCACCAAAACAAAGCAAATGTGTACGTACAGTAATCAAAATAATAATATAAAACTTTAATCCGCAAGCAGTTCAATTTTAATAAGCAAACTAGATCTTGACCGCACCGATGTTATTTTCTATTTTATATGCATATATATTTACATCATTAATGATATACATTTTTAATTTTAATCATATATTAAAATGTTTATATAACTATTTCAAATATAATAATTTATAATTTTCATATTATAAATAATCAACTATTTAAAATCGTTACATGTAATTGTTGTTTCTTTTTATGTATTTATCTTATTGTATTTGCATTTAGTTATTAAACATATTAATATGTGCTTGAAAAAATATATTTGAAAATTATTTGTATTTAGTTTATGTTAAATTTTTACATGTCCTTCAAACTAGATTTTCTTTAGCAATATTTTTATGTATTTTACATAATATATTATTGCATATGCATAGGTTTAAAATATGTTAATTTTAATATATGTGTTATATAGTCTCCTAATTTTAAGCTGTTATGTCATCATATTATATTTTTAACATAATACTTTATATTTATTAAAATTAAATTTATAATTTTATCAATTTAATATGATTTTATCATATTTTATATAATAATTTTTAATATGATTGATTATGATTATAAAATAAATAAAAGTATGATATAATTTATACTTTTAATTTTATAAATAAAATGAATATATATTAATGCATAATAATAGTTATTTGTTAATCATGAAACTAGTGAAAATATTTACATAAATTTTTTGAAAGTTAAGATATTGTTAAAATATTTAGATCAACGTAATAATTTTCTTTTAATATGATTGATTATGATTATATAATAGATAAAATGAGGATATAATATTTGTTTTTCATTTTATAAACAATAACTGAATATATTAATGTATAATAATATTTCAAAACTAATTACGAAATTAGTGAAAACATTTACATATAAGTTTTGAAAATTAAGATCTTGATAAGATCTTTTTAAACTGAATTTTCGATATTTTTAATATATATGAATTTTCGATATTTTTAATATATATATATATATATATATATATATTAACTTTTAAATTAAAATATATCAAAAGATATTATGATTAAAATAGTTCAAAAATTCTATATATTATTAGTTTTATTAAAATATATTTAATAATTTTTTTTAAGGATTGTCCAACTTAAAAATCATATATGAAAAGAAGTTATTTTCTATTTTAATATAATAGACAGATATGAAGATCCGCTATGAACACTATAAATACTCCTCATTTGGAGTGTTCTGTGTGGTTTGCCTTTTTTTTTTGTTTTATTTATATCTAAAATACTATAAAACTCTAGTTGTATATGAAGTTTTTATATAAGCTAATATGTTACATAGTTTTATGTTTTATATTAAGTTCATCATATTAGTTTATCTATATTGTTTAGAAGTTTTATATGTTGTTGAATATTAATTATCATTTTAAATACACATATATATAACATAATTTGAGTGTTTTTGGCAGTTCTTCGCTTTTTTAATATATTCTTTTATTTTTAAAGATGTACAAATGATCATATAAATGTCTACAAAGTTTTTGTCTTAAACAGAATAAGAACTTATATAATCTATAAAATTATTCATATTCGAATTTTATTCTGAATTTCTGTCTTCTTATTTAATTCTAAAATAATTTGGATGGTACCCATACCTAAATTGTAACCCGCAAATATCCAATTTTTTTATATAAATATCTGAATGAAATTTAATTATTTAACCTACAAACTTGACAATATATGTGTATATATATACATATCTTATTATTGGACATCATACTTTAGTTTCTTAACAATTTGCTATTTTCATATTTCTAAAATTTTAAAATTAATGTGTTATTTAATATTAAAAGGAAATTGCCTAAAATACCATTTTCATAGTACCACTTTTAGTGTTTACAATATTCATATTTTTGAAAATTCTCCAATATTAAAGCTTAAATTATTATATTACTTTATCAAAAGCATAATTATTTTTAAGTCATCCGAAGTTAGATATAAATTATATATATATATGTGTGTGTTTAAAATAATTTTGTATTATATTTTGAATAAAATAATATAAGTTATTTAATAAATAAATACTTTGAATTATAAAATTAAATAAATAATATAAATTATTTTAAATTTAGACAGTACTTTGAACCACTTTTTATCTACTTTCACCATTTATACATATGTATTGGACCGCTTGATTCACTCTTATACCGTTAGATCCGCTTAATCCACTCTTATTCCGTTTGATCCACTAGATCCGTAACGCTAGATCCACTTCCTATTTGAAGCCTTAATAGGACACATGGATTTTCCACCAGATGAAGAACACGCCGGCAGAGGCAAGTAGACGGCATAGCCGCCGAGATTAATTTAACACGGTCAGAAACTAGGTTTTGCTTTAGGGCTTTCAGTTCTCTCTCTAGCAATCAAAATACCAAGAGGATAAGAGTACTCCTACTTAGAACATGTCCATCACTAGTTTCTCAATGAATATATAAGGTATATAAATAATAAAAGTAATAAAAACTAGGGGTGTGAGAGAGATTTTTTTTTTTGAACTGAGAGAGATATCATTGCTTGTTTTTAGAGCTTTTGAGAAATCTTTTAGAAATCATCACAACACATGTTTTTCTTGTTTTTTTGAAAATCAAATCACAACATGTTTCTTGATCAGTTTTTAAAAATATTTTAAAAATTTAAACGAGAATGGTATACATTGTCCTACAAATATTAGTATTATAATGTTTAGAGCTGTGGATGAGGAGTACGATTTTTAGAAAGTATTGATACTTGATATGCTTGCTTTCTATCTGAAGGATAGTGAATAGTTGAATGCAAATGGGTTTTTGAAATAAAAATGCATGCAGATGGGACCTTTGAGCAATATAAAACTCATTTAGTGGCAAGGGGATATACGTAGCAGATCAAAGAGTTGACTATGTTGATCTCGAGTCGCAAAGAAGAAAAATTTACACACAGAGTCACTTTTCGACTTATCAATTACATGGAGAGTCACTTCTGACTTGAGGCATACTTTTTCGCTGTGTATTGTCTATTTTGTCCTTCTTAAGCCAAACACTGCAATTACGATATCGGTTTCACTTTACCATTCCAACTGCAATTACGATATCGGTTTCACTCTCCCATCTCCTCTCTCTCTCTCTCTCTCTCTCTCTCTCTCTCTCACCTCATCAACCCTAATCTCGCCTAAAGCAATAGAAACATAATTCACTTCCCCACTCTCTCTCACCTTAGATCTGTGAAGCAAGCCTCCTCCAGAAGTCGTGCGTCGTTATCTTGCCGCTCCGTTTGGATCTGTATGCCCTGTAGCTGCTTCCCCTTTTGTCTCACTGACCTCGTCGAGCTTCTCTTCTACTTAGGAACATGGCGGCATTGAGGCTTCCGTCGAGAACATCTCTCCTCTGTCTCAGAAGACAAAGACGGCTTCCATGGCGAAGCTTCGGTGGGTCGTCAGGTGTCTCTGTCGTTCTTCTGCTGCTGTCGGAGCTACTTCAATTCAGTAAGCCCCTAGCACCAACAGATTGTAAATGTATTGTGGCTCTTTGTAGTCTTCATAAGTTATGTAACGTGTTGCAGGTTGTATCATGTGAACGTCAAACAAGATGCTTGGTTTATATTACCAAACGCTCTCTGATCTTCTCAGTTTTAAGACATGTTGCTCTCCCTCTCTCGGATGGATCTGAGTCTTGTCGATTCAATATTCTTCAACATTGGGGTAAGTGTTTTTTATCTGATTCAAAAATCTGATTTTTCCATGTGTATTCAAAAAACATCATTGCTCTTTACTATATGATTTGTATCTTTTTTGTCTAGATGATTTTCTCTTAAAGCTTCATTGTATCAAGTCTTTTAGGAAATGAATTTTCCTTTGATTGAGGCAAAATAATGTATTTTCTAGAAAAGATACCCACAAAGATTTATTGATTCTTTGCCTTGAAAGTTTTTTGTATCGATGTTACTGTTTTACGAATCCAATTTTTCGTATTTATAGATTTGTTGGGATTGAAAAATGATTAAAGTGTTCATCTTTACTGCAGTAATACAATTTGTCGTATTTTATGGATTTTCGTTGTTGTTTAGGAATTGGATTGTTATTGGCTCTGATACGAGCAAATTGTGTTTCTTTATGGCTATATTTTAGGTTTGTTTTTAAGAATGACTGAGGCATCACCATCTTTGAGGAAGCTTGTTTTCACCAAGGTTTAACGAGTCATGACCAGGAACCAATGGTCACTCACAGAATGTCTTGTTTGTGATTCCTCCTCTTCGTTGTAGACCTTGGATGCAGAGCAGTACATTTAAAGATGGAGATATGTGAAATCGTGGTCCACAAACATCCATGTGTCTATGTCCACACCTACTTCAAAGATGGAGATCGGCAAGTTAACGAAGATACTTGTTCACGAATAGCCAACCACAAACATCCTTGTGTCCATGTCCACATCTACTCTGTTCACAAACTTTCTCCATTCTCTTCTCTACTTACTATGCTCCACCCTTCCATAATCACTGACAAGGGTGTGGACCTTAGAGCATTGAGAGTCTAATTGTTTGGCGCATGAATATGTTTATTTGAAGTTTTCAAAGAGAATTTTTTTCATTGTTAAGAGACTAGACAGTTCATGTACTATATTGACGTTAGGTTTTTGTTCTTTCTTGTTTGCTCACAAATGTATTTGTGGACACTAGCATCGTTCCCTATCCACAAATCTGAGTAACCATAACATCCTTACATGGACATGAAAGCATCCACAACTATAGAACATGTATTATGGATTTGATAGCATCCACATCCACGAAATGTGGACTTGTGAGCAGTAGGATTAACATTTTTAAACTATCTTGTAGTCTTTATAAAAGCTCAGCTATTTAGACACCTAATAAAATAAATGCTTAAAATCTAATAGAACAAAATAACACTTACGAAACAGTCAAACAGTCAAAATAAATGCTTAAACAAATACCAACCAAAACCGCTTGTTCGTCTTATTATTGTTAAGGGCAAAATAGTCAAAAAGTTCTCTCGATCTCTGTAAATGTATGCTACAAGTGGGAAGTGATCCTAGATGTAAAGTAAACTCAAAAAGTGACCTATTAAGTAATCAATTCAAAGAATTACTGGCTACCAAGAAGAAGTGATTTTTTTCACCTACTAGACATCTCAAACGCCTTTCTCAATGGTGATCTCTCAGATGTTATTTATATATGAATTTATCTCCATGATACACAGTAAGAAAAGGGGACACACTTTCCACCAAATGTTTTCTAGCTTGCGTATAAAGAAGTAAATCTACGGTTTGAAACAAGCATTACGATAATGATTACTTATCAAAAAGAAAGCATTACGATAATGGTTCTTAAAGTTTTCCACAATTTTGATGAATTTGGGCTTTGCAAAGATCAAAGGTGATCGATCATATACCCTTTTCGAAAAATCCTTTCCACACTTCATCAAAGTTTGTGTACTATCCTCATATTTTTTTTAAACTAACACTATCCTCATATTATTGTTCTTGAAGTTTATGCTAGGATTGCACATCGAATACGATGGTGCTATTATCAATGTTATGGTGTAAAACTATGAATAAAGAATATTTTGAGACAAATGAGACGATAACCAGTGGCATAACAAACTTCTTAAACTAAAGGCTCATCACTGAATTCCAATCGTAGTCAAGGGATGCCATTTTATTTGCATTATTCCTTGTATATCTGTTGGCGAGGAAGAAGAATCAAAGAGTATATTTAATTTGCAAGCACCTTTCACGAGCTCTCTTTATTTTATTAGCCTCAGAGTTTTCATGATTAAGACTTACAAATGATTGATTTTTTTTTTTGAACAACTTACAAATGATTGATGAACAAAGTAAACAATGAATACATACAGAGTTTTATTATTAGTCATAAACTGTAACTCTTATATATACACTAAATTTTGTTGTCCTTAATTTCACTCAGATAATAGACAAAGTATCTTCCTCAGTAACTTTCATGAACATAATTGGGAATGGAATAGAGCCTAAAACCAAACGCCTAATGCCATGTTCGTCCATAAATATCCCGACATCTTTGCAACCGTTATCGTTAGAGCAAAATGCAATCGTGTAACCGTTCACCAAAACTCCGGTTTTCTTGATCTGGAAGAAACTCTTCGACGAATTTTCTCCAAGTTCTGGCTTAGGACCAACCGTTACGAACAACATTCTAAAGTGCCTTTCGGCCGCAGTGACCCACCAATAGGTTGACTTAGCACATATCATGGTTTTGACGTCCATCTCAATGTTGAAGTTCACTGATTGCGGAACGAACGGAACTTTAGACCTCCAGTTTTAGAATTTTACGGAAATGCCCCTGTTGACCTCTGAAGTTCTCTGCCCGACAAAGAGGGGACATCGGTCGTCACCACGTGGGGAGAGGGTGAGACCGCCACCTGCAGTGCCAAAGTTGAGGGGAATGATGTAGTAACTGCTGTTGAATATCATATCACCATTAATGTCGAGAACTGGTTGGCCGGGGCTTGCGGTCACAGCCAAAACAGAGGTTAAGGCAAGAAGGAAGCAAAACATAGGAGTCATCCTTTTGAGTTTCTGTAGTTGATTATGTTTGAATGTTACTTGATGAAGAAATATGTAAGTTCATATGTTCGGTATTTATACACTGTTGTGTATACATGCACGCACAGCTTTGTATACATTAGGTTTGGGTTTGAATGATCTAATATATTAATTTAGTCTTATATTTTGTCCACTGGTGAAAAATCATAGTAGTACTATTTAATTAATTACTTAATGTGACATATTCAATTATTTACACTAAATCTTAATAATTAATAAAAATATTAATAATAAATCATTTTTAGTTATAAATTTGAGTTTATTTTTAGTTAATACAAAATCTCATGAGAAAATCTAACAAAATACTACCAAATTTTTTAATATATTTTATAAAATAATGCATTATAATTTTATAATTAGTAATGTAATCTCATTATAAATTAATAATAATTAAAATTTTATCATAAAACAAAAGAAAATAAAGATCATATGCTATTTTATAAACTTTATAATATATTCTATATTATATTAATAGATGTGTTTTATAAATTAAATATGATAAAATTATATTAAATTGGTAGATTAACATACCCTAAAACGGTTTCATATAAACTTCGGAACTAATTCAATTTAATTTTTTTGTGGAAGAAACTGAATTTAATTAAAAGTATATATTTAAAATAAGATAATGGCAGCATTTGGTAAATACTTTTAAAATAGAAGGCAACTAGAAAAATGCATGCATTTTGTTTTAATAGTATCAAATAGTCCGGTTCAGTGTCTAGAGTAGTATTTAAAAACATTGGCCAAGACTAGGTCTGGGCATTCGGATACCAATTTGGATATATATACTATCCATTCGGGTATCGTGAAAAATGGTCACATTCGGATATTACAAAAAACTGGGTCGGGTTCGAGTCGGATCCTCCCGGATCCGGATGGGTTCGGGTATATCCGAAGTAACCAAACTATTCGATTCTACTAGGATATTTTATATCCAAACTACTCAAATTTATCTAAAATAACTTAAAAACCCAAAAATACTCAATTTATATAGTTCGAATTGCTTACTTTATCTGAAAATAACCATATATATAATTTTGTTTGAATATTTTTATCCAAAATATCTACTTTTATCTATAAATATCTAAAATAACTATGTTTGATTTATAATTTTAATTTTAGGTATTAATACTATTAATTAATAGAATTTTAAATAATGTTTTATATATATAGTTATATATTTGAATATGTTCGGATACTCATTCGATTCTCGGTACGGGTCGAGTTTGATTTTGGTTATTTGGATCATTGAAAAATGATCTCATTCGAATATTTTGGTAGAATCCGATCGGGTCGGATACCCTTTTAATCGGGTCAGTTCGGGTAAATATTTCGGGTAGGGCTGGGCGTTCGGGTACCCATTCGGGTTTCGGTTCAGTCCATTCGGGTTTCGGATTTTCGGGGTCAAAGATTTCAGCCCCATTCAGATATTTCTAAATTTTGGTTCGGGTTCGGTTCGGATCTTTGCGGGTTCGGATAACTCATTTAAAATATTTTAAATTTTCAAAATTCATTATATACTTTAAATTTTCAAAATCTATAAGAAAGATAATATATTACATATAAATTTTCATAACATATATGTCAAAATACCTTAATTTAACATATAAATTAGTTTTCTTTGAATATTTGGATAAAGAATCAATACATATTTAACTATTTTGGTGTTTTTAGTATACTTTAGCTATTTTAAACATTTACTTTTGACTATTTGCATATATTTTCCGAGTATTTTGGAAAACCTAAAGGTATCTTATATATTTTAATATTTTTAATATACATTATATATAAAAATAATGTATATATTTAAGTATATAAATTTATTTCGGATACATTCGGGTACCAAAATATTTCGGTTTGGATCGGGTTCGGTTTCAGTTCTTTAAATACCGAAATTTTGAATCCGTTCGGATATTTAATCAATTTTGGTTCGGGTTCGGTGCTACTTTTCCGGATCGGGTTCGGCTCGGTTTTTCGGGTTCGGATTTTTTGCCCAGCCCTAATTTCGGGTATGGATATTATGCCCAGCCGTAGCCAAGACACTCCGACACATACAGTAAACCGGTTTACTAACTATTCCAACAAGGTTACTAACGGTATCGACTCAACCCGGTTCAGCCTCTTTTGTGCACTTCCCGGAAGGAAGGAAGCCCATGGAGGAGATCGGAGGAGAGATAGAGACGGCGAAGAAGAGATGCGAATCCGTCATTAACACTATCAACCACCTCCCTTCTTCATCATCAACTCCCATCATCCCTTCTTGCCTCACCACACTCCTCAAGCTCGCCTCCTCCGAGCTCTCCTTCCTCTCATCATCCCTCGCTTCTCCTCCACATCCTCCTCCTCCTCCTCTCAGTGTCAACATCGGCCACATCGAGTCAGTCCTGTGGATCCTACGCCGTCCTTCGATCACCGCCGTCTCGCGCGTCTGCAAGCCGCTTCCTATCGCCAATAGCGTCCACGTCGATCTCGTGTGTACTCTCGGAAAGGCTCCCGTTTGGATCGTCGTCTCCGATAGAAACCCTAATTACATCTACTGGAGCGAAAACAAGGGTTTGAAATCGAGAATCGAAACGGTTCTCGCCGCCGCTCGCTCCACGACGGCTCTTAAACCTGCTTCGTTGATTCTCTTCTTCGCAAATGGTCTGCCTTTACCGGTATACGAGAAGTTAAAAGAGCAATTCGGAGCTAAAGATTTCGACTTTGGCTCTGATTCGGGTTTTGATTTTTGCGAGGAGGGAGAATGGGTTAATGTCGTTCGGACAAGATCTTATAAAGAAGCATTATCTGTCGAGATCGAGATCATAGATGGTTGTCACGACTCTCTTGCGTTTGATGAGCATGTTGTTGTAGCTGAAGCAGAGGTTGCAGAGGTTGTTAGTGAGAAAGATGATGCTTTCTCATCTGTGCTGTCTTCCATGAGATTGAAAGGTGAAGACTTTCTTGTGAACTTCGACACGACAGCTCTTGTGGCTCTCGTGTCTGGGATCGCTAACGGATGTGCAGAGAGGTTATTGGAGATGGATGAGAGCGTGTTGGAGGAAAGGTTCAAAGGGAATACTGTCTTCGTGATTGCTCAGGTACTTACTTACTTACTTACCGTTGGAGTCTTATCTAAATAGTATATATCAAAACATTTAACTTTTTTTTTTGTGGAATTGATATAAGCAGGCAAGATCTGAAGTTGAGAACTCGGTTCTTGATAGAATGAGAGATGTGTTGTCAGGGAAGCGAGGGATTGTATGTGAGAGTGTTGTTTCAGAGTTTAATGAGCTGGTGTCTATGTATGCTGGACACAGTGAGAAGCAAAGAGCTGAGCAGTTGTTGAAGAGACTAATGTAATTCGAATCTCAACAATTATCTTCTGTATCATACTTTTTACTCATTATGATGTTGGATTGTGATTTGTAATAGAGTGGTGAATGACAATCCTACAGAGCGTGTGATGGGACTCCCAACAACGAGGAAGTTAGCAATGAAGAACAAGATTGTGTTTGGGACAGGTGATAGATGGGGAGCTCCTACGTTGACTGCAAACATGGGGTTTGTCAGAGCCGTGGCTCAGTTTGCCATGTCTCTCTCCACCATAGAACATAGCCCCCGGGCTCTCACTGGTGATTAGCCGAAGTTCAGTTTCTCCTTATTCTGTAGTTCGTTCTAGAGACCAATCCTTGTATTAGAAGAAAGAAAACAACAGAGTGTAGCATTGTACTTATTTGGTGTAGATGTCGTCCAGTTTTGGACCAAGAATCATTTCTCGGAAGCAAAGAGACCTTATCATTGCTTTATAGTTCATAGTTATTCTTGAATGCGATGCTAGAGCAGTTGTTGGGTTCAACGTTCTGCTAATCAAAACAAGCCTTCATCAGCTCTGGTTAACGGTTGGTTTGAGTCTCTGTCAGCATTTGGTGAAGCACAGTTTAAAAAGTGAAAATCGATATGGTATACTGCTGGTTATGTGCAATCAGGATCCGGTTTAGATGTATGAGTCTTTCTTGAATCCAACACGTTTTGTTTCGTTATGATAGGTTCGAATGGCTTCTCTCCTAACTACCTATAGAACAAATGAAATTGGTTATGGCTCCATTCCCAACTAACTCTGTTTTATTTATTTTCCTACTTAACTTTCTTTTTCTTTTTGCCAAAGTTTTCCTACTTAACTTTACCAGCAATTATTTCAGCTTTGTTTAAAAATATAAAAACAATTTTTTAGTGTTTATTGTTTTATTATCAATTTAATTATCAAATTCATTTTAAGAATATAGTATTTACCTTTGTTTTTTTTTTAAACCATTTTTTAGTATTTACCTTTGTTGGTAGTAAAATTACGCCATCATCCCTGGAATAAAACACTCGCATTGCTAAAACAAACATTTACTCCAACTATAATTAAAAGAGAAATATGTAAATACTAAATAATATATTAGTTATCTACTTTATTTTTATTAATATAAGAGAAAAAATGGTTTATTGGATGATCTAGTCTAGTCAAGTGTTTAGTTGTTAAGGCTGCGGTGTTTTTTTTTAACATTTGAAGGCTGCGATGTTAAAAAGTTGAATAAGTATAACTTAGCTAAACAGAGTTAGTTGTATGGTGTCAACGTTGGCATATATAGTTCGAATTAAGCTAAGAGAAAAACGTTGATTAGGTCTGAGAGGTTATCAGAACCTATCCATCAAATAATATATGTGACCTGCCATTTAACCAGAAGTCCACAACAATGTTACCAACTCTTTTCTTCTCTTCATGTTTTTTGCGATCTAATTTCAATAGTTTCTCACATATAATTAATATTGCAAAGTATTCTAAGCATTTAAATTAGCAGCATCACCCATTAACTAACTAAAGGCAATACGTAGAATTGGTTGGAATCCACATATTATTTTTTTCCACATATTATGGAATAACAAAGTTCTCATGATCATCTAATGTACGTAATTAGGTTTCTAGAACTTCCATAAATATACACATAATTAAATTTAAAACATAGATCTCAGACGTATAAAACACATATACTATGCATATGGAAAAGTATGTTCGACATAAACAAAATAAGAATTAGCAGTTTAGAAACTATCGCAAACTAATTTTGTTATTGTTTTTTTTACAACGAAAGACTATTCTAACTAATTTTGTCATAGTTATCGAAATTTAATAATCAAACAATATTTATGGTCTAATAGTTGCAAATATTAGTTTTAAGAAATGGAATAACAGTAACTCACAAAAATTATTAGTTAGGATATCAGTATAGTTGTTTTTGTCTTTATTTAGGATATCAATTTTTATTATATGTAAATACGTAAAGATGTCCGAGACTACAGAAACGTAGATGAATGTTGGTGGCTCGAAGTAGCGGGTGTAGGTTAGAATTTAGAGAAAACCCTTAAATTAATACCACACGAATAGACGTTGAGAGGTTAACGAAATTCAGCCCGCACTAAAGCAATCTCTAACCTTATATGTTTAAATGTTTAAATTTATACATATATTCCGTAAATATTATTAATTAACTAATTAATGATCAAATGTACAAGAAAATAAACATAATAAAAGGTAGATCGATTACTT
This sequence comes from Raphanus sativus, assembly GCF_000801105.2. Lineage (NCBI taxonomy): Eukaryota > Viridiplantae > Streptophyta > Magnoliopsida > Brassicales > Brassicaceae > Raphanus > Raphanus sativus. Next base: position 3,113,851 of record NC_079512.1, on the reverse strand, counting down.
AAAATGGATGTGGTGTTGGTTAGGGAAGACGTTGGCATCAGTCGCCGGTCGAGAGGTCCGTCCAAACCCTCCCAACTCTCTAACGGATTCTTTTTTATTTTTATTTTTCTCTTTACATATATACATAAACTTTATATAAGACTATATATATATATATATATATATATCATATACGTGCTGTTGTTCTTCACCTTTCTTCTTGTTCCCACATACCCATCTTCCCCAACCTTTCCCAAAAAAAAAACTTAGGGTTTAAAGCTTCAAGATTCGTAAAGATATGAATATAAAACACACAAACGCATAAAAACTAATTGCGTATGCTGTTTATATAACATCTTTGTGTTGTCTTTTCTTGTGATATTTTTATTTGTTCTTGTATTGGTTTAGATCGCTACACTCGAGATAAAGGAGTTAAGTAGTTAATTAAACAGATCGGCCTAAAGAAAGAGAAGGATCATGTGTAGTCGAGGCCATTGGAGACCAGCAGAAGACGAGAAGCTCAAGGATCTGGTCGAACAATATGGTCCTCATAATTGGAACGCCATAGCCCTCAAGCTCCCTGGTCGATCTGGTAATAATTATCTTCTAGGGTTGGTCCTAACTATTAAAAAGGCTAGAGTCTGATATATGTAATAAAATGGATAATAATTTCTAAATATGTTGATGTATATATGCAGGTAAGAGTTGTAGATTGAGATGGTTCAATCAGCTGGATCCGAGAATAAATCGAAACCCCTTCACGGAGCAAGAAGAAGAACGACTTTTAGCGGCTCACCGGATCCATGGGAACAGGTGGTCCATCATAGCTAGGCTTTTCCCTGGAAGAACGGACAACGCCGTCAAGAACCATTGGCACGTTATCATGGCTCGACGCACACGTCAAACCTCAAAGCCTCGTATTCTTCCTTCCACGACTTCCTCTTCATCTTTAATGGCGACTGAACAAATCTTTATGGCTTCTGGTGATCGGAAGAGAATACATGGAGCCGTCAACTATCCTTACCAATTCTCTCATGTCAATCATCTTCAGTTCCTAAAGGAGTTCTTCACCGGAAAGATCGGTTTAGATACCAAAGGTAAACTCAAAAAATGATGGAGATATATTATCATTTTAGTGTTGCATGGATTGGTGATAATTTTCATGTTCAGAAATTTGCAATGGAGTGTAGCGGAGTTTTATTTTTGTTTCCATCTTTTCATTGCATAATCAAAATTTTGTGATGAATTTTCATTTATTTGTGATAAAATCATATTTTCTCTTTCTTTATTACGTACGTAAACTATCTATGTATTAGTTTAATTATAATTATGGTTGCAACCACATATATAACTGATGATTTTGATCTTCGTTTTCAGATGCGATCGCAGCAAATCAGGGTAAAAAGCCTATGGAGTTCTACAATTTTCTACAAGTAGATATGGATTCAAACAAGAGCGAGATTATTGATCAAGATTCAGACCAAAGCAACCCCGATGACTCGGACAACAAAAACGAAAGTCGTATTCCTTTCTTCGACTTTTTGTCTGTTGGAAACTCTAATTCCTAGGGTTAATTAATTCGTTTGCAGTATATCTGTACATACATGTATACGTATGCAAGTCCTAAATTTCTAGCTTTAACTATTTAGTCCGTATACGTACGATACCTTACATCGATTACACGTATGTTTAACGTATAGAAATTACTAAATAGTGAGCTCTAGCTAGCTAATCTGAGCTTAATGTAAATGGATCCACAACACATATTATCCTATTAATCGGGTTGTATGAGGTGGGTAAAATGTCTAATCATATAATTCTTCTACCAATAAAAACAATCATATAATTAAACTTACGGCCGCGTTCTTAGTTTAGAATAGTACTAATTAAAAAATGGTTTACCAAAGAGAACAAAAGATGTCGTGTAACCAAGAAGCATATGCAATTACATCAGCGGGATATTCAAGCATATCGCTTACGGTCAAGACGATCAGGCACAAATAAAACTCATATATACACACACATTCATATAGTTCCTTGCAAATTATCCAATATCCATTAACTTATGTGAATACATTATATATATCATATATGACTGACATCAGTTAATAAAAGTATCTTAAAAATTTAAAATTTATCTTTGTGGAACAAAATGTTTTTTGGAAAATCTTACTTGCGAAAACAGAACGCGTATTTCATTATTCTTCCACTATAGCAGGCTGCGAACGTGTTTCTTTTTTTTTTTTTGTAAAACGGCTGCGAACGTGTTTCGCTGCATGTAAATATTGTATATTAGTTACTAACATTAAATAACTAATTAATCAAAACTACAAGACTGAGTTAAGTTTTGGTTAATAGTTTGTTTGTCAATAAAATGCAGTGTGCAAGTTTGAACATAAACACGATTAAATCGAGAATAGTGCTAGCATAAGCCACAGTTACATGATATAGGTAGTTAAAAAGAACAATATAATGTTTTGCACGTTTTTTTTAACTGAAATCAATGTGATGTATTATATACACACACAATGACACAAATTCTATAAAAGGTTTTAGATAATTGGAAGGTTTTTAATGGTGAGGTATGATAACGGAAAGACGAAATGGATGTTGGAGTATGATATGATTAAGTTGGGCGTAGCTATCAGCCACCAACAAAGATTATTTCAAAGCAGCATGTAAAACCTAGTCAAAAATAACAAAATTACAAAAGTAAAAACAATGGGATGTAGTTGGAGATAAAAAAAGCATAAGGCATTGACATTTGACTAGACGGTTACTAACTTATGGTTATCATATAAACATTAGGAATGAATAGAAAAAAAATGCAGAATAATAAAATTATAGAATAAAAAAAAAGGATTTTTTCTTATCAATTTTAGTGAAGAACAAATTTGTTTTACATTTTTTTAGAATAAAAAATGAAAAGAAATAAAATGAAAAACTATTATTTACAAATGGTAAAACAAATTAGAAATAGTAAGAAATACATTGTTCTTTTTCATTTTTCTGTCCCTTGTTAGATCCTAAGTGAAAGCTTAAGAACTAAAAGTTTTGAGGCCAAATATAGAAATTTAAAATAATTTGAGGACTAATAGCTGACATAAACAAGTTATGCGTCAGTTGGCACACGTGTGTGACATGACATCCCTTCCATCTCTGAGCCCTAGATCGTCCGCAGATCTCCTCCCGCGTAATGGTCTAAACGGTCGTTACTTAAACTTCCCTCAATCGCTTTGTCCAAAAAAAACAAACTTCCCTCAATCGCATTTACTGCAAACGCCAAACGCGGAAAAGCGCTTTTTCCTTGCGTTTCGGTTCGTGTAACTGTAACGACGTTTAGATCGCAATAATCTCAGCAGATGAACAAACACACTCTCTAAGTTAATAGAGTACACAACGAACGATACGCACGGATCGTCCTCGTCGTCGTCTTCACCTTCCAAGCGACGAATCAAACCCGAGATTATATGGCGGCGACTAAGGCGGCATCGTCTCCAAGCCTTCCCAAATCCGGAGCCATCTCCAAAGGCTACAATTTCGCTTCCACTTGGGAACAGGTAATCGCGCTCGAGATCCCGCCATTAGATCCAGGAACGATCCAATTGATTAGTTGATACATTAGCTAGATCTGTATGATGCTCTGTTTGTTGAGGATTTGAGAGATTCAGTGTGGCTTGACATTGTTATCTTCTTTCATATGTTAATGTGGTTTACTATCTCCATTGCAGAGCGCTCCTTTGACAGAGGAGCAACAAGCAGCTATAGTTTCTTTATCTCACGCAGTCGCTGAGCGGCCGTTTCCTGCTAATCTTGTGAGTCTGAGGCTATCTTTTTTTGGAGATTTCTGGAATGTTTTCTCTTTTATTCGTTTGATTTGAGTGTGAGTGTTAGTTCCTGGTTTTAGGTTCATGAGTACCGCCCCGAGAACAGCTTGTCTGTCTCAGCAGAGGAGACAAACTTGGGAGATTCTGGAGCAATTGAAGCTGTTTTGGTTAATACGAATCAGGTAATCACTTGCCCTGCAACTTTATATTCCAAAAAAATTGTGAAGTATGTGGAGAAAGACAATGCTTTTAGCTAAATTTGATAAAAATTATGTAGTAGTACTGTAGGGAAGTTGCATTTCTATTTGTGGTGTGGACATCTCTCTATTTAATTTTCATCTCTTTTTTTTTTTTTTCAACAATTTAATTTTCATCTCTATATATGTGCTAATGCATCTTCATTTTAGCGTGCGTGTGGAAAGACCATGCAATTAGTTTATTTGATAAAGAGTGCGATACTGTGGGAGTGTGCATATCTTTTCTTGATCTCTATATGTGTGCTTCGTTTTGATGTTTGTTGTTTTTTATTACAGTTTTACAAATGGTTTACTGATCTTGAATCAGCGATGAAGTCTGAGGTAAGTGATAGTCATGTTGTTCCGAGGTTAAAAGTTGTGAAACATTTACTTGGTTAATTGATTTATTTGTTCGTCTCTGACATAGACAGAGGAAAAGTATTTGCACTATGTCAATACTTTAATTGAGCGTATCCAGACGTGTGATAATATACTCAACCAGGCAGGTTTCCACCAAGCTCTTACCTTTCCAAGAAATTACTAAGGCTTCTGTTCTGTATTTGACCTTAAGAATTCTCCTGCGCAGGTTGATGAAACGCTTGACCTATTTAACGAACTGCAGCTGCAACATCAAACAGTAACAACAAAGACTAAAACTCTTCATGATGCATGCGACCGACTGGTATTGTTTTACTCTCTTTTATGCTGGAAAATGATTTTGTTGTATCTCTTAAATCTTTAGAATGTATTCTCCTCCTACCTGCTATAAATATATGGAAAACTAAAAAAAAATATGCTTAATGCATCTTGGCTGATTAATCTTTTTTGGCCCGCTGTGTGATTGTTATAGTTTGCTTATTTGAGCTCTTTCTTCCACATTTTCTAGTTAATGGAGAAGCAGAAATTGATGGAGTTTGCAGAAGCACTAAGGAGTAAGCTCACCTATTTTGATGAACTGGAGAATGTAAGATTTTAAACACTGGCCTACTGACATAATTTGCATATGTGTATAAATGTGTAGCTGCTTGAGATTGTAATCTTGTTTTACTTACTTATAACTTGCCCTACACGTGGAACCTACATGGTTTTCAATTGCTCTAATTTTTTTCTTCTTTTTTTTTGCAGATATCCTCCAATTTTTACTCTCCAAATATGAATGTATCAAACTCTAACTTTCTCCCACTACTGAAACGGCTCGATGAGTGCATCTCGTGAGTAAATGATTGTGCATAAAATATTATTAGATTTACATTCACTACGTGGCGATTTTCTAAAGGAATGTCGCACGTAACGTTCGTCGTGGTCCCATGAAGTGATTGTAATATGCTTCTTTTACCCTGGGTTCTGTAGGTACATCGAAAGTAATCCCCAATATGCGGAGTCGAGTGTTTATTTGCTCAAATTTCGTCAGCTACAGGTACTAGGAAAGAGCCTTCACGCTCTGTCTCTCCTCCCTATTTCTTTCTTATTGTGAGACGCTTGGTTTCTTGAGCATGCACACACTATTCCCAGAATTATTTTGTATCCTCTATCATGAGAGGAGACTTAACATTTAAAGTTTTACAGTCACGCGCCTTGGGCATGATTAGAACTTACATCCTTGCAGTGCTCAAAACTGCCGCTTCCCAGGTAGATATTCTTTGTAATATACATATATTCTATCACAGTTTACACAAAGCATGTATTTAGTTCTATTGACTCTGTACGAAATGTCTATATGCCTGTAATCTAGGCAAGTAGAATGAATTTTTTAGTTATGTCTAGTTTTCGTGAGACAGACATTTTATTTTTATTGTCAGGTTCAGGCAGCCTTTCGCGGGGCAGATGGAAACAAAGCATCTGTCTCAGAGAGTGTCGAGGCATCTGTTATATATGTTCGCTTCAAGGCTGCTGCAAGTGAGGTGATACCTTTTGATCTTTTTCATGTTAGTGCAGAAATGCTATTGCTAGGGTCACAGTTTTTGTAGCATTATTCGATTTCATTTTTGTGAGTTTAGTGTTGAGATTACGGCTGATGACATTTATTTCTTATGATGTTGAACATCGAAAAAATTATTTGTCCAGCTTAAACCTGTACTGGAGGAAATCGAGAGTAGGTCAGCAAGAAAGGAATATGTTCAAATCCTTGCAGAATGCCACAGACTATACTGTGAACAGCGGCTTTCTCTTGTGAGTTTGTTTGCTGGATTACATTTTGCTTTAGTTTCTATCTGCAGGTAACTATAATCGCCTGTTTATTTTTCATTTCAAATTGTCAGATCAAAGGCATAGTTCACCAACGAGTATCTGATTTCTCCAAGAAAGAGGCACTGCCATCTTTGACTAGATCTGGTTGTGCATATCTGATGCAGGTATATGAAGGAACGAGTACCTCTCTTTATTCACATGGGAAACTAGGAGCTATGCCAGTTTAGTAGAAAAGGACGTTGCTAACATTATAGGGGATAAAAACATATAAGAGAAGTTTAGAATGTTGATATAGCTGTTACTCTGTGTGAATTCAAAATCAGAAGAGGGTCTTCGAGAGAGACAATGGCTAATGGACTTGGTTTTGCAAAAAGTAAATTACTGCACCACATGACTTAACTCCGTTATGAATTTCAGGTTTGTCAAATGGAGTATCAACTGTTTACTCATTTCTTTCCAGCATCATCAGAAGAAGTTTCGAGTCTGGCACCTCTAGTGGATCCTTTGTAAGCTTTTATGTGTCGTGCTGTCTATATTCACCACCTCTGTCTGTTCAACTTAACCCTGAAATGATATTTGGTGCCTTTTATACTGAAATATAGACAGCTAATACAGATTGCGATAAGCATCTAGATTATCTACTTGAATACATAATAATTGAGACGTTACAATTTATAAATCTATTCTCGTTCTCTGTACACCATTAGCTTCCATTAAATAATACATCATTGATGTTTATTGTGATTTGTGAATAGGGAACCTAACTTGCTGGCATTGCCTTGATAATAACTTAATACTAGTTGCTTTATTTTCTTATAGAGATGGGAAATTGACTAATTGTTATAGTTGCTGGATCCACTACACTGCAGTTAACTTTCTTTGAATCTGATCTATGACTTCTGAAAAGTCTAGGTTCAGAGGATCTGAGTAAGCATAAGTGATCATGTTTTTAGTTTGGAGCAAATATGAACTTTACGGCTAGTATCTTCCAGACTGATTTCCTTTGTTATGTCTTATACCATGCTTCCAACTATATTTTAGTTGTTGTAGTCAGTGGACCATTACACTGTAGTCAACTTCCCTTGAATCTGATTATGACTTCTTGAAAGTCCAGGATTTAGGAAGCATGATTAAGCATAGGTGATCCAGATAGTTTTGGTTTCTTGTATCGTATGCGGTGCATCCAATTTATCATAATTGCTTGATTCCTCAACAGGTCTACGTACTTATATGACATTTTACGCCCGAAACTGATTCACGAGGCAAATATTGACCTTCTATGTGAGCTTGTTCATATCCTTAAAGTCGAAGTCTTGGGAGAGCAGTCCGCTAGACAGATTGAAACCCTGGCTGGACTGCGACCTACACTACAAAGAATTCTAGCCGATGTTAACGAGAGATTGACTTTTCGTGCCAGAACATATATTCGAGATGAGGTGCCGTATTTACCTTGCCAGCATTGTTTTCTACAATTTCTTTACTGTTTCTCTCCCTACCCTTTACGTCCACGAGCGTCATTCTCATCTACGTCTATGTAGAAATAGTGAATAAAATTTATGTGTTGTCACCACTGAGGCGAAACACCTACTGCTGATAATTGGAAAATTTTACCAGTTGCAGCTGTGTAATCCTGTTTGTTCGTTGAGGACTTTGCGTTCCTTGAATTTCTCTGTTTCAGTCCTCTTCTTACTTCTGCAGATTGCAAATTATATTCCCTCTTATGAAGATCTGGATTACCCTGGAAAGCTGGAAGGATCTGCTAATACGCCATCTGATACCAATCTCGAGGTAAATTATACTATTCAGATTATTCCTATAATTTGGTAATCTTACTTTTATATACTTATATTCGAAGGCGCAGGATGATGAAAACGCTGATGTATTCAAGACTTGGTATCCACCTCTGGAGAAGACTCTCTCTTGTCTATCTAAATTATATCGTTGCTTGGAGCCTGCAGTTTTCACCGGATTAGCACAGGCAAGACTGCTCTATCAGTAACTTTATTGCTTCTCATTCTGTTAAAGAAGACACGCAAAGTTGTCTAACTGACCATCTCACTTCTGTTCCACAGGAAGCTGTTGAAGTTTGCTCTTTGTCAGTTCAAGTAAGCAAGCTAGAAAACAAAACTTTCATCGCCTTGACTTTTGATTCTTTTTCATCTGCCCTTATTTTCAATGACATTATCAATTAAAAGAAGATGTACCTTTTTCTTGTGAAGAAGCGTTCGTTCGTTATCTTTGTTAATTTGAGTTACGAAGTCCATAATTATTTTTTCAAATATGCAACAGAAAGCCAGCAAGCTTATCATTAAGCGAACAACTACAATGGATGGCCAGCTGTTCCTTATCAAGCATCTTCTTATTTTGAGAGAACAGGTTATGGCTGATCTATCTTACTTTGCTTCTTTTGCGATAGATTCAGTGGCTATATTCTAAACGATGCTTATATTTGTTTTCAGATTGCACCGTTTGATATAGAATTTTCAGTCACCCACAAAGAGCTTGATTTCTCCCATTTGCTGGTTAGTTTTTTTCCGATAATCGGGTCCACTTTGTATGATAGATCTAAACCTTACTTAATCGCCTTTGAGAGTGTTTATCTTTCTCTACTGATAACTCTGCTAAATTTCGCAAGTAATTAATATTATTCACAAAATGTGGTTAGGAACATCTGAGGAGGATACTTAGAGGTCAAGCGTCACTGTTTGATTGGTCTAGGTCAACCTCTCTAGCAAGGACCCTGTCACCTCGAGTTATGGAGAGCCAAATAGATGCCAAGAAGGTTTGTGATTTTCTCCTCCTTCCCTCTATCAGTTCTCGATTTTGCTTCATGCTCACATGAGTTTATTATTCAAATGTGTTGATTTGGCTTTACAATTTAAATCATGAGCGACTCATCTACCAATATTGGTGCAAGATTAAAAATTTGATTTCATAGTAAGCCCAAAAGATATTGTAAGTTGTTACCAGACATGACTCTGAAAATAAACCTTTGTTGTACTTTAAAATCAGTTTGGGACAATGACCGAGAGACTTTTCAGTAAGTAATGTTCATGTAACCAGCCATTCTATTTAGTCGTTCTATCCTGGAACACCATACCTAGCTGCTAGCTGTAGTCTTATTTCCATCATGCACATTAAAAATCGACAACATATGAAAGTGAATCTCTATCTAATACAAACTTGTTGAAGCAGCTGTGTTCAGTTCAAGCTGTTGCTGATGATCTTAATTTGTTTGTTAGTTTATTGGTTGTATCTTGCTTATTACATGGGAACTTCTTCCATGCTTGATCCTTGCATCTCTTTATATGAACGGGAATGATACATGGACTTTTACATTCGCAGGAACTAGAAAAATGTCTTAAGACAACTTGTGAGGAGTTCATCATGTCAGTCACTAAGCTAGTTGTGGATCCTATGCTTTCATTCTTAACCAAGGTTGGTCTCTCTTTTTCCCTTTGTTTTCGGGGAATTTTTTGAAAGTTCCTTCAGATTCTAGACGTCCGTTTATTATCTAAGAAGGTTTCTCACCTAGTGGAACTGCATAATAGTTTTGATGTGTTTATACATTGTGTGCTCGTGTGTCTGCAGGTGACAGCCATAAAAGTTTCCCTTTCTTCTGGAACTCAGAATCAAAAAGCTGACTCTGTGATGGCTAAGCCGCTAAAGGAACAAGCTTTCGCTACTCCAGATAAGGTGGCTGAACTTGTTCAGAAGGTATGAGATAAGAAATGATACTCTTTTGAATTTTCAGGAATAAAGATGTCAGCTATTTCTTGTTGTTCCCTATCCACCTCTCCAGGATGCAACTTCCTTTACTGAGCCATGATATTAAAATCTTATGCTAACTATCCCTTAAACATGCATTTGTGGTTCTCTGATACTAGAATTAATAACAGTAAGCACAGGGAAAATTGATGAGTTGTATCATTTTTCGTTTAACCAGGTATATGCTGCAATACAGCAAGAGTTACTTCCGATTTTAGCAAAAATGAAACTCTATCTGCAGAATCCATCAACAAGGACCATACTTTTCAAGCCGATCAAGTAAGTCTACTCATTCCGAATCCTCTGCTACTCTAACGACCATCTACCATCTTGGCTTTTTTCACATGTGATCTTGTTCTGAACCCAAATCTACTACTAGTTTTTGAATACTATGTATATGTTTTGTATATCCAGGACAAATATTGTGGAAGCTCATACACAAGTGGAGTCTTTGCTCAAAGCCGAGTACTCAGCTGAAGAACAAGCTAGTGTCAATATGATATCCATTCAGGATCTGCAAACTCAACTCGACAACTTGCTTTAAAGTCTTGGGCTCAATCAACGGTCTTTGATTTGGACACTTGTCTGTATTATATAAAGATTTCTACTTCTTTTTCTTACCAAGTTTAGCTATTTACAAGAGACAATAAATAAATATAGGGAAAATCGCATAAAAAACCTTCAAAGTGTCACTTACTAGCACTTTAAACTTTGAAGTTTTTTCACTAACACTTTAAACCTTCAAAGTGATAATTATATCATAAAAAACCTCCAAAGCAAAAAGTTGATCGGTTCAGCAGGTAATTTTTCAAAAATAATTATTTAATTAATAAAATAAACAAAATAAATAAATTCAAAAAATGAATAAAATCGAAACTTTTAATAAAATTCATAAAAATGAAAACATAATAAAAAATTAAATTAAAATTTTAGAAAATTAAATAATTTTCTAAAATTTTAACAAAATAAAAATAACTAAAATTTTAACAATCAATAAGATTAAATTTAAATAGAGAAGAACTAAATAAAAAGTTCAATTTTTCAAAAAAAAAAGAAAATTTAAAATATATTTTTTTAATTATAATATTTTTTCAAAAAATATATCATATCATTGTGGACAATATATCACTAGTGACAATGATGGTTAAAATATTATTTAATTATTAAAACAATCAAAAAATAAATAAAAATCAGAAAACTAAACAAAAATCGTCAAATTTAATAAAAACTCATAGATTAAATAAAAATCAGAAAATTCGAAAAAAACCAGAAAATAAATTAATATTTAGAAAATTAAAACTCAAAAATAAATGAGACCAAATTAAAAAAAAGGAAAAATAAAAAATTCATATATTTCAAAAAAAAAATGAAAATTCAAAAGTTTGAAAAAAAATTCTGTCACTTTCAACGATGATGTTGGAAACTATCATTGGAAATATGACAATTATCGTCATTATTAATGGTTATGTGAGAAACCATCATCGTCATTAGTGAATTTTGAATTTTCTATTTTCCATTTTTAAAAAAAATTGTGAACTTTTCATTTAGTTCTTCTCTATTTAAATTTAAACTTATTTATTATTAATTTTTAGTTATTTTATTTTATTAATATTTTAGAAAATTATTTAATTTTATAAATATTTATTTAATTTTCTAAAATTTTAGTTTAATTTTTTTGTTTTTTTTTTCATTTTTGTAACTTTTATTAAAAGTTTCGATTTTTATTTCTTTTTTGGATTTTTATTTGTTTATTTTATTAATTAAATAATTATTTTTTGAAAAATTACCTGTTGAACCGGTCAACTTTTTGCTTTGGAGGTTTTTTATGATACAATTGTCACTTTGAAGGTTTAAAGTGTTAGTGAAAAAACTTCAAGGTTTAAAGTGCTAGTAGGTGACACTTTGAGGATTTTTTATGCTATTTTCCCAATAAATATATATGTTATTTTATATCGAATTACTCATACATCTCCTATTAATAATATAAGAATACAGTACTTACTATTTAGATTTCTCACTTGAATCTTCATTTTTTTTTCAAATAGAAAAGGCTGTGATTGGTAAAAAAAGTTGTAGTTGAAGTGGTGGGAAAAGTGGAAAAGTAAAAAGAAAATCTGATTGGTCTACAAACATTTTCACTTTTTCCATGCAGTGAAAAGTTTTCAGTTGAAAAAAGGACTCTATAAGAAAAAGATTCACATATCTTAGTTTTACTTCATTTTATTTGAATTTGGTTACCCAAACCAAAGCAAAAAAATAATAACAGTAGTCAAATAAAAGTAATAAAATATTTGTGAAAGATGTATAACATGTATTTGTACACAACTAGTTCAATTAATAACTAATCGATTAATAAAATCTAACTAAAATATTGGTATCAGATTGGAAATATTCTTGTCTCTACATTCATTGTCTTAGTAGAATTGAATCAGTGTAAACCAGATATCAAGTTTTTACTGGATTATTTGTTTAATAGATGACAATATAAGTACAATCGAAAAGTGTTTATATTTAACAAAAAGTCTTGTCATTAATTATTATTTTTTGACAATAAAATTTTTCTTCTTTCACTAAAGTTTCAACAAAACTAGTAAAACAATATATAGTATATGATATGATCGATGACAAGCAAAATAACTTATATTTGATAATGAAAGGATGTCGTTTTATGGATTGATCCACTTTCTAAAACACGAATAAAACAATTTTTAGACACGTTTTAAGATACACGTATTTTTTTAATTTATAGGTTATATATATATATTCAATCTTTAAGTAGTTTTTGTTGAAAGTTAGTAATACCATTTTCAATGATAATTAGTCCAATAAATAATTTGCTTTATATGGTTTTGATTTGGCTTGAAAAATAATATTTGTTTAGTGAATAATACTATTATGTTTTTCAAATGACTTGGTGTGATGTAGTTTAAATGAGTTTAGACGATTGTAGGTGAATTGGAAAATCTATTATATTATATTCAAATCATTCTAAATCTATATTTTTATAAATTTGAGATTTAGATTTTATTTTAATTAGAAAATTTTATCAAACACTTTAAAATCACTTGAAACCTTCCAAAATTCATATATTGGCATTTTGCGATCTTGAGCCCCCACATAATAGTGAGACAGTAGCAAAAATTATTTTTGATATCTTTAAGGATTGAGGTTTAGAGAGAAAAATATTTGCTGTCACCTTGGATAATGCTTCTCCAAATGACAACATGCAAAAGGTACTTATACATTGTCTGTAGAGTAGGGGCGGATTGTTGTGTGATGGAAAGTTCTTTCATGTAAGGTGTTGCGCCCATATCTGAATTTGATTGTCAAGAAATGATTGGAGTTAGGTTTTAGACTTTTGGTGAATATTAGAGAGAGCATTAAGTTTGTGAAAGCTTCTGATTTGAGGAAGGACTCTTTTGTTGCATGTGCGGAGAGTGTGGGCATTGTAAATGGGGCTAGTCTGTCCTTGGATATGGAAACACGATGGAACTCCACTTACGAGATGTTGGTGAGAGCTTTCAAGTTTTGTAAAGCTTTTTTTTTAATTTGCAATTGTGTGACAGAAACTACAAATTTTTTGTATTTTCAAGAAAAGTAGGATCGCGGTGAGAAAATTCGAGACTTTTTGATGACATTTAGTACAATTACAACATACTTTTCATTCAAGTATGAACGATTGAGTTGTACATACTTTTAATGCAAGTATGAGATATTGAATTGTCGTCGCAGAAGTATGTAAGGTATAATGATTATGATATGAAAGTAATGGTTGTGGATATGAAAATTAAGTTTGCAAAATATTGGAATGAATATAGCGTTGTTTTAACTATGGTAGCAGTTTAGATCCAAGGATTAAGCTGCAAATGTGTAAGGAATTTATAATAAACTGGATCCTAGAACTTATGAGAATAAAGTTGAAATCGTGAAGAAAAATTTGGAGTTGCTTTATAAAGAATATAAATCGAAGTTCTCAAAAAGTTCTTCTAGATTTTCATGAAAAACTCCACATGAGCTTCTTACATAATCTCCTCTTGAAAATGATTTGGATGATGTAAATATCTTGTATATTTTAATATCTTAATAATTGCTCTTTTATCTTTGATTTTGTTTGAATCTTTCTAATATATGATCTACTTGACCTTGAAAGGTGTTTACAATTTGGTTCAAACAATGAAAAGACAAATTTGTACATGCATTTGGTTGATACCAAAGTTGATATTACGGTTTTCTAAACTATGAGAATGTAAGACTATTGGAAAGATACGCAATATATACATGGTGATTTAGCTTTGCTTGCTTGTGATGTTCTTTCCATTCCTACTACTGATGTTGCCTCTGAATTTGCCTTTAGTATTGGAGGTCGGATTTTAAACCCTTTAAGAAAGTATCTCCTCTCTAAAAGTCTTAAACATTGATTTGTACTCGAAATTAGCTAATATGGCTTCGCTTAGTTTGAAGGTAAAAGGTTTCAAAATTAGTTTATATGTTTTGCTGGTCAACTCATTGTTTTAACCATTTCTTTGATTGCTTGTTATATGAGATATTGAGGATTGCTTTGATTATGATGATGAGGATGCAATAATTTATTATTTTAATATTCCATATGTTTTAATACATAAGTTTATAAGTTGAATATTTTTAAAAAATTAAATTCATATTAAAATAACAATAATTTATTATTTTAATACTCTATATGTTTTAATGCATAATTTGATTTCTATAAAACATAAATATTAAGATATCCTTTTTATTTTAACATTTAGTTAAAACGAGAATGACCAGTGATAATTATATTTTTGACCTACTATTAAATATTATTTAACTAATTAAATTTTTCTTTGGATTTTGGAAACAATGTATATCATGAGATAATTGAAAACAAAATTGTAAACAACTTAGTATCATAAAATAATTAAAAATTTTGAAAACAACATATCTACTTTATTAAAACAGAAGTACACATATAAAAATAACCTTAGTTTTCAGTGTTATTTACACTTCCATGCCACTGACATTAAATAATACTTCATATTTTAATGTTGTCTTTTCCACTTTGATTAATGTGTTTTCCAAAATTAAATTTGAATTAAATACACAAATTAAATAATATTTTCTATTTTAATGCTTTGTCTTTTCCACTTACATTAATCTGTTTTCTATAATTAAATTTGAATTAAATACACTTCATTAACTTCTCAATTAAATCAATGTCAAATTAAAAAAATACATTTTTATTGGACAAACAATTCATGGAAATTATAATATCAATTATTCATTTAACAAATCTGAACGAAAAAAAATATTACCAAATTTGAAACGAAATTAGATAATATCCAAAAGGATTTACCATTTGGTATCTAGAAAACCATAACTGAACCTTATCTGAACAAAATATTTCGGATATTCGAATGTATTTAAATCATATTTATATACTTCAATATTTTAGCTATTTTTCGAGTTAGTATCCAAGATATAAGCTATTTTAAGTTGTTTAAAATATTTAAAATATAAAAAAATAATCAAAAGTAAACATCTAAATTAGATAAACAATAATCAAAACACAAAAAAATACTTAAAATATATATTTATTCTTCATCCAAATATTCAAGTTAAACCTATTTTAATTTTAAATTTAGGTACTTTAGCTTACATTACTCAAATTTACATGTTATATTTTTTTAGATTTAAGGATATTTAAAGATATATAAATTTTGAAAATTAAAAAAATAATTTAAACGGGTTATCAAACCCGCAAAGTTCCAAATCCAACCGGAACCAAAGTTTATAAATACCCGAAAAGAGTTAGAATCTTTAAACTCGAAAATCTCAAACCCGAATAGATTTTAACCGAATTCGAATGGATATCCAAATATTCATCCCTAACTTAGTATATTTTAAAACTAAGATCTAGTATATTTTAAAACACATTTAATACAAATCATCTCAAATTTGTAACTGAATACTTTCAACTGAATATAGCCCCTGAAATTTGGTAGAACAAATTTTGCAATATGCATGCCTGCATATTTATAATCTGCTCAGCGGTATTAACAAAATTAACAAAAAAGTGTATTTACAATCTGTGAGAATATAATATTCTCTCAGTTTTTAAATAAATGTTATTTTGACATTTTTACACATATTAAGAAAATGATATAAATATATGTAATTTGTTATCAATTACATCTCTATGGTTAATAGTATTTGAGAGAAATAAAATTATTTATAAAATTAATGAAGTTTGCAATTAATTTTCAACTGAAAATAAATATAATTTGCATTGCAATTATAAAGTGATAACTCATCATTATCTGAATTTTATTAAAAAATTTACAGAAAATAATAATAAAAAGAAGGTTTGTTAGCAAAAAATGAGGACTTTTGCAATTTAATTATGAAAATTCATCATTAGTTGAATTTTGAAACACTAAGAGCTTTATTAAAAAAAAGAAAAAAAGGTTTAATTAGCAAAAAAAGAAGCTGTGAATAGTTTTCGTCAGTCAGGAAGCAGAGTGAGAGTAAAAAAAATTGAACAACCCGATGACAACTGTCTCCGGCGCCGTTGTTCCACCATTCCTATCTCCTCCTCCGCTTCGTCGCCCATTCTCCCGCCATCATCTCAGTCTGACCAAGGTCTCTCTCTCTCTCTTTATACCTTATCTCACTCTCTCACTAGTGTATCTTCTGATTGCCTTTCCTTTTCCTCACCGATTAGATTCCTAGCGCTGTCTTGCGGAGGAGGAAACAGGTCGTTGTTGCTTTAGCGGCGGTTACGGCTTCAGAATCGCCATCAGAAGGTAGAAAGCAAACCTCTGAGAAATTTCCGCTCCTTCTCTTTCCGTTAGCAATGCTAACCAATGTTTTTGATTTTTGCCAGCAGCAGCAGCGTATGATCCGGAGCTCCGTTTGGTTTTCGAGCTCGCCACAGATTCCGAGCTATACGAGCTCGAGAGTATCCTCTTTGGTCCCAGGTGGAAGTTTCTAGAATCAAATCTTGTCTTATAGTGTTGGTTCGTGATTATCTGAGTAAGCGTTTACTTTTGGTTTTGGTAGAGCAGCTACTTTAGCCCTCTGTTGAAATCAATCCCTAACAAAGGAAGAGGAGGAGGTGAGAGGTTGATGATAGGGGAAGATATTGAGGTTCGAGATGGTTTTATCCAATCTCTTGAATCTAGATTCTTGTTTCTCGCTGCTGATGCTCGCTCCACTCTCAGGTATACTATGCCCTTGCTTCTTCTCTCTCCTTGAAACGTTATCAGACAATCAGTTAGTTAGCTTCTTGTTTTGATCCTTCACTAGGGTATCAAGCTTTCAATGAAGAATTGACTCTGTTGCAACTAAAGTCCTCATCTTTGTGGAACTGAGTCATTATCTCTTTACTTTTATATGCTCATAAAGAGTCTGAAACCAAAGACTTTTCTTTCACTGTGTAGGGGTTGGAGACCTTCATACAGAAACGTTCTACTTGCGGTGAGGAATAAGTTGAGTATTCCCTGCTCTAGCCATTTGCCAACGGAGGATCTCGAAGCTGAGATCTTTCTTTATCTTGTTGACAATTTCTCTAGGTACTCATGAGTTTCCTGCAAGTTTTTTCAATTGCGTTAGTTCTCTTCGCATTCTCTTTTTTTTTGCCTTTTGGCTGAGTCTCCTAACTTATTCCATGTAGTGAAGCATCAGGGATATTCCCTGGCTTGTGGGATAGCTCTCAAGCATCAGAGGTGCAGGGAAGCTTAGAAGTCGGGCTCAGTAAATGGAAAGTTGAACTACTTGCTGCTCTAGAAGTAGGTGCTTCCGAGGTCCAGTCTATGATTCTCAAGGTTTGTCTTGTTCTAAACGTGTTTCACCTTGGTAATATGTCCATGTTTTCTTGTCTCAGCCTTACAATTTGTTTCTCTATGGCCAGGGTGGTGGGATGATCACATTTGCCAAGATTTATCAGTTGGTATGATCACACATTTGCCAAGGTTTTTATCAGTTTGTGTGTTTACATATATAACAGGTCTCTTTTGGCCCTGTTATAGTTGGCTAAGAGACTATCTGGAAAAGTAATCCTTGAAGCTGCCAACTACCAGATAAGGAGAGAGATGCTTAAAAAGGTTTGCATTTGTATTCTAATCCATCGCTCTGCAGAAGAATCTTATTATCAATCACTAACGGATTTGAGAAGTTTTACATATGTCAAATACAGGGTGGACAGTTAGCTGCCATTAACTTGGAATCAAGAGCAGCTCTGCTTGCAGCAAAACAAGTAGTTACTTTTTCTCCATCCTATCGCTTTTGAGCTATGTTCGTTACATAAACTATATGTGATATACATTTACCTTTTATTTGATCGCAGGGGTTTGTAGGAGCTGCATCCAGATACCTTGGGTTAAGAACAGTGATGCAATTAGTCGGTCCAATGTTAGTATACACTGCCACACAATTCTAGATTGTTTAAAATATATATTACAAAAGCTAGCTGCACTAGTAGCAGGTGCCTACCTGCATTTACATAACATATGCACCTGGAAAATGCAGGATGTGGGGGACGTTACTAGCTGATTTGGTTATTCAGATGCTTGAAACTGACTACGCTAGAATCTTACGAGCAATTTACGCGTTTGCACAGGTACTTTTTTTTCTTCTTTTGTATGCAATAGTAGTAACTGTACTTGTTTGTTGTTCAAAGAGTTTTTAAAAGGATTGTTTTGTTTGAACTTTCCAGATTCGAATCACGAGGACATACAGGCTACCTTGTAAATGAAGTTAAAGTTATTTTCTCTCGACTCTGTGTCTCCACTGTCTCTACGTATTATGTAGGTAACAATGTTTAATTATCACTCGCCATATGTGGTTCATGTGAAATTAGATGTTACCCGAATGGAAAAAGAGCGCCATGGCTAAACGAGCGAGTTTAGCTTCTTTCGAACGAGCAATTACTATCACGTGTGAATCAAGAAACTTCTTGATTCATACAAAAGGAATAATATATTTTGCGGAAATTTCTGAGTAAATTGAGTGAGAAACGCGAGGAGTAACGACTTAGAAGTGAGTTTCAAGTTCGATTTTGCAGCTTTCTTTGTTGATTTTTCTCAAATCAAGAAAGATATAGAAACTGGACTCTCTTGGAAAATATTGATTGGTGTCTCAGAACATTTTGACGCTAGTATATTGTCATAAATTAATAATTTTGTACACTTAATATTTTATCTATGATAATGTGATTCTAGTTCTTTTTATATGGGAGTCTGTTATATGAGATACGTATGTTTCTGTTTGTAAATGATTTTCTTTAACTAAAGATGTGTATTTGTTGACTTGGCTGCAATGTGGTGATCCAAGAACAGAAAGAACAGTTTGGTAATCATTGTGGATAAATTTTTACAAAGTAACTTCTATGTTGTACATTTTAGGGGATAAAAGGCAAGTAACTGAGTTTTTTTAGTGCCTCAGTCTTGTGAACTGACAAAACTGACCTATCTAATATTTGTAAGGTACTTAACATAATCGCCAGTTCCGGTATATCCAGAAACAGAAAGTGAGAAGAAACGGTAACTGTATTGACTTTTGATTATCCGATTGATATTAACAATAGCTCACAAATATTATCAACAAAATATTATGATCAGATAACATTGTATGTCTCGATCAATCAAGATATCTATCTGAGAAATAACCGAGAAAATAATACAAGGAAAACTCTTTTTAACTCTTACTGTTTTTCAGAAGTTTCATTTATTTAGAGTTAGTTATGTTTTTTTTTTGACAAATGAGTTAGTTACGTTTCCCTCACATTGCTTCGAAATTTTAGAAATAGTGGACCTAGTATTCAACCTTTTTATTTAATTATGATGATAAATTTTAGATGATAATATTTTACCAAAAAAAGATTTTAGATGATAAAAAGGTATGAGTGGAGGAAGAAGCTGGAACTGAGACTCAATAGTCTACCAATAATCCAAAATACAAAGATATAAATCTCTTTCGCTTGGCCACCATACATATACACATCTCAAGTCAGGGGTGACTCTCTTTATTTCTTTGTCACATGATATCTTGTGTATTTACATGTTTTTAAGCTTTATTCTAGTCCTTATATTGTTCCTTTGCATGCATTTAGAGTGTATTTAGGTTGCATTGCATTACATTTGTCTCTATCAGATATTGGAGATGCTTGTTGGTGACTTTGGAGATATTTGAGGGGTTTTGAGTCAAATGGGTGAAAGATGAACATGGATGAAAGCCTTAAAAATATCTTTTGAAGCTCAAATTTTGGGAAGACAAAGTAAATTAAGTTAGCTTTCTAATGGAGGTGGTTTCAAGTCATTTGGATCTGTATTGAAGGAGTTATGATCAATCTACTGGAGGCATATCAACCCTGTAGCGACCAGAGCCGTAGCGACCAGAGCATGTCGCTAGGAGGGCTCCCGAGCGTACGTAGCGACCACTGTAGCGGGATGCAAGGTCGCTACGGGCGAAAAAGACTGTTTTTTTTATTGGGTTGACCCAGGTTTGTTGGATTGACCCAACTCATTTTTAGACTTCTATAAATACCCTTTAGACCTAATTTTGAGGGATATCTTGTTTTCATTGTAATCACATTAGCTATTTTGGTGAAAGACTTAATCTTGAGCTTCTTTTCATCTTTATCTCTTGTGATTATTGATCAATCTTGACCACTAAGCATGATTAACCTTCAATCATCCATGGGTTTTGGGTTATTCATGTCTATTAGTGAGTAGTTACCTTTTGGATTCATGGGCTAGGGTGATTAGGGTGATTAAGTGAAGATCTACGGGTGTTTAGTGTTAGATCTCTTGTTTCCTTGCTTGTCTACTTATCTTACTGCTAGATTAAAGTTGGCCTCTTTATTCTAGAGCTCTAGACATTTCCCACCCACAAGGTGTTTGATGAAATGTCTGAACCAAGTAGAGCTTACTCTAAACTTACCTTACACAAAGACCATTGTGTTAAGGGAGTTTATATAGTTAATAGACTCATCCCCAATGATTGCTTAGATCTTTTAGGCTCAAAGACCTTTGATGTCTAGTTGATTAAAGCAAATGAGCATTTTTCTTGACCATAGAGTTTGCTTATTTCAGTGTTCTAGACTTAAGGAAGTTATTTGATTGAAAGTTTGCCACCCTTAGCTTGGATCTTAATCACTTAAAGTCAAATACCTAGCCCCATGAGTCCTATTGTCCTAGATTGATTGAAAGCTTGTTCCTTTATTGCATTTTAGCATAGTTCTAGTTCACATCATCATTCAAAACCTGTTTGCACTTAGATTAAGCATAGATTTGTATTCTCAGTGCATTGAAATCACATAGGATTGGTTCGACATCTCACATATTACTTCATTTGATAGGGACCTGAAAAGTCCTGTCATCAAATTGGCGCCGTTGCCAAGTTCTACTGTGATTTTGACATTGAGATTTAGTCATTTGCTTGAGACTAAGTCATTTTTATTATTATTGTGATATTGACTCTGCTTTTTCCTCTTTCTTTTTCATTTCAGGTGTATGAACTTGAGAAGTAGAGGGACTACAAACCTCACTCCTCTGGTATCAGACATCCGGGCTTTGGAAATAGAGAATACAAGAAGAAGGAGAGAAGAGGAGCAACATGCTCATTTCAACAGATTGGGTTTTGATATGGCTCACCATCAGAACCCGAATCAAGATAGAGAGATCCCATTGGAAGCTGCCCAAGAGGGAAATGGTCAAGGAGCTGCCAACCTTCGACCACAACACCCACAACGCCAAGCTCGCGCTATTGGAACCTATGATCGCCCTCACATTCATGGTCATATGTTGGGAATCAGAGCACCTGCTGTAGAGAACAACAACTTTGAGATCAAGTCAGGACTGCTCCACACCATTGAGAACAACAAGTATCATGGTCTTGCTACTGAAGATCCTTTTGACCACTTGGACAAGTTTGATAGCTACTGTGGTTTGTCCAAGACCAATGGAGTGTCAGAAGATGCTTTGAAGCTCAGGCTCTTTCCTTTCTCTCTAGGAGACAAGGCAAGACAGTGGGAGAAGTCTCTCCCAAGCGACTCTATCACTACTTGGGATGAGTGCAAGGAAGTCTTTCTAGACAAGTTCTTCTCCATCTCCAGGACAGCTAAGATCAGGAATGAGATCTCTGGGTTTCAGCAGAGGAACTTAGAAAGTTTCAGTGAAGCATGGGAGAGGTTCAAAGGCTACCAAGCTCATTGCCCACACCATGGCTTCTCCAAAGAAAGCTTGTTGAGTACCTTCTACAGGGGAGCTATACCACAGTGCAGAAACAGACTTGATACAGCCAGCAATGGATTCTTCTTGGGCAGAAACGAGGTGGATGCAGAGGAGCTGATAGAGAACATGGCCAAGAGTGACTCAGTATACAGTGAGGATCATGATAGAGTCAACAGAAGTGATGATCAACAGACCAAGAAAGAGCTCAAGTCTTTGGAAGAGAAGCTGGACCTACTTCTTGCCAATAAAGCTAAGCTGGATCAGATGAAATTAGTTGGGGAACAGCAACAAAAGCAGGTTGCTGAGATCAAGAAGATTGATGGCTTGGAAGGACATGAAGAGGTGTGCTTTATCAACAACAATGGAACTTGGTATAGGAAAGAGCCCAACTTTCAATACCAAAACAACTACCAGCAAAAGCCCCTCTACAACAACCAACAAGGTGGTTATCAAACCAACCAGCCTACTCAAGCTAGAGGAAGCTCTTCTCAAGCTCAAGTTCCAAGTTCAACCACGGAATCTATGTTCAAACAAATCCTAGAAGCTCAAGGGAAATTTGCTAAGGACATTAGAGATGAGTTCAAGGCTGTTCATGCTAAGATTGATGGAACTTATTCTGACCTCAACAACAAGTACATGCAACTTGCCTCTCACGTCAAAGCTTTAGAGAGCCAGGTTGCTTCTTTGCCTTCAACCTCCAAGCAGCCTATGGGAACCCTACCAGGGAAAGCAGAGGCAAACCCAAGAGAACATTGCAATGTTCTCCTCTCTAGTGACACTTCTCATGTCGCCAACTACAAGAGAGAGGTAGATGAGATTGAAAGATTGGTGTTTGGAACTGAAATTGAACAGGTTGAGCATGTGGTTGTTGCAACAGCTGAGTCCAAGATTGTGCAAGAAGCTGACAGGATAGTTGCAGCAAAGGTTGAGCAGAGCAGAGAGCACAAGGCTGAGAAACCAGTTGAGAGAAGATCTGATCAGAGGCTGAATGTGGTGAAGCAGGAAGACACTGAGGTTGAGCTATCCCCCTATGACAAGCTTCCTTTTCCAGAGAGATTCCTCACCAAAGCTCAAAAGAAGGTGGTCTCCAAATTCAGAAAAGACTTGAGTGATATTGGAGTAAGGCTTCCAGAGATTCACAACATGCAAGCTGCTCATGTCCAGATGATGCTCATCAAAGACATTCTAGACCACCAAGCTGAAGTAGCAGAGCTCCTGGACATCTCTACACTCAAGCTTGATCCACCAATCCCACCCAAGTCCCTCCCTAAACTAGGACACCAAGGGATGTTCACTTTGCCTTGTTCCCTTGGAAAGCTTAACTTTGATGATGCTCTAGTGGATTCTGGTGCAAGTGTGAATGTGATATCACTTGAGGTGATGAAGAGTCTAGGGATTGAGCGCATGCTACAAGACACATCTACGCTCCAATTTGGGGATTCCTCTTCTACAACCCCAATTGGTATCATCAAGGATTTCCTTTTGCAGCTTGGAGCATGCACCATCCCTATAGACCTCACTGTTTTGGAGATGGCAACTGGGAAGATAGTCCCATTGATCCTTGGCACTCCATTCCTCACAACAGTGGGAGCTTGCATAGACTTTGCCAACAACAAAGTCACACTCCTAAATGTGAACAAAGCTGTCTCCTACCCTCTTCAATCACCTAAGTTGAAACCTGAGTATTGTGGCACAATAACTTGTGGAGCATCCTCCATTGAGAAGACAAAGGCTGAGCTGAGTGGTATTGAGAAAGAGGTTCTTGGTGAAGAGTCCCCTAAGGAGAAGTGTGATGAGCACTTGGAAAGTGCTCAAAAGGAGGAGGTGAGTGAAGCCACAAAGGCCTCCCATGGCAAGAAGAAGATTGTGAAGGAATCTCACCCTCCACCTCTTGAGAAGACTCCTCACACCCTCACTCTACATCCAATGAAGCTCAAGGATGGAGCTATTGAGTATAAGATCAAGTGCAAGGGGAGGTCTAAGCCATTCTCAAGTGCAAGGGCCATCATCACTCCACAGTTCCAAGATGATCCACTCAAGCTTCAAGAGCTTCTCTCTCAAGTCCTCACCATCACTCTGGAAGGTGGGAAGGTTCCTCCTTCTCACTAGTACAAGAGAAAAGGTAGTCAAGCTAGTGACTCAAAACAAGCTCACTTGGGAGGAATTCCCATGGTTATCCTTATATATAAATTTGCAATTTTCATTTCTTTATGTTTTCAATAAGTGTGGTAGAAGTTTCAGTCCAGGTCCAAGTTCCAGCTCTAGACACCCATTACCGCACCTCACTCTCCACTTGAGGTATCACTCCAACCCTTCTTTGTACATATCATTGCCTTTATCATATTTTCGGTATCTCCTTCTCTCTTACTCACACAGAGACTGTGTGATTTAAGTGTGGGGGAGGTACCAAGTATTTGATCATGTTTGCTTTGTTGATTGTGAGTCTCATGCATTGCATTGTACATTCATATATGCATAGAAAAACCATAAAAATTAAAATTTTTGAAAAATGCATAAAGAATCATGTAGTTGCATTACTTGCATTCTTAGAATTGAGTCTAGATCATATAGATTGCATTCACTTGCATATGGAGCAGCTGTTGATAATTCCTGGTAAAGAACACTTATTTTCACTGAAAGTGACACCCTAGTTAAGCATATCAAGTAGCCTAAGCATCTCTCTAAAACCTTGCACGCTTCGAGCCTTGAAAACTCTTCTTGAAACTTGTATGCTTGCTTGCCATTGACATTGTTCTGAAAACCAGCTCCAAACTGAACTTAGGCTTAAATGAACTTAATTTCTCTCGCTTATGGGCGTTTGCATACTTGATCATGGTTCTCATACACATTTGGGTTATCTTTTTCCATTGTGCCACTCTTTGTTAACCCAAATGGAACTCCCTCACCCTTGAGCCCTTGCCTTTCTTTGAAGCCAACATTGATTTGCATGAGTGATGCCTTTTCTGATAGCTTGTCATGTGCAAAATCTTGAGAGTATTAGAGGCGACATGGATGTTCTCATCTCTTGCTAGCATATGATCATTATTTGAGCTAGCTTCTAGGATGATGGTTGGGTTTATGTCCTTTATGAGTTTGTATCTTGGGTTTGGGTAGTGAGAAAGTTGAGAAAGATGAGCAAAAGAGTGTAGATTGAAAAGAAAAGCCTTAGGGACTTTATAATGAAAAGAAAAAAAAGCTCTAGATTGTGCTATTTGACTCCTTCCCCCTAAATTAAAAAAAAAAAGAAAAAAAAAAGAAAAAGAAAACAAAAAGAAAAAAAATGATAAGAAGAATCAATAAGATAGTGGGGAAGGGAAAAGAGAAGTAAGAGCTAAGTATTAAGTAAAGTTTGTCCCTAGTTGGCTAAGAAAAAAAGAAAAGAAAAAGAGAAATTTGTTCATTGGGGTAGACATGAAAATGAGTTGCCATTTGGGTTATGGAATGAAGTGAATGGGGATAGAACTCGTAATCACTTAGGAAAAGGGTAGAATGATGAGAATAGATCCATGTATGCATGAGTTGCTTCTAATCTTAGATAAATTTTGCATAATGATTAAGCTCCTTGTTCTTGAGTGATAACTACTTTTAAATGATGCATTTGAACCCTTCTCTTCTTTCACTTTAAACCATTTGTTTACCTAGCCAAATGATTGAGATCATGTGCCCATTTGTGAGAATTCACCTTGTGTGTGTGTGTGTGAATCAATGTGAGGGCTGGTTAAGAAGACTTGTTGGTTGATGAGTATTGCATCTTGTGTAAAGGTATAAGAGTATTGATAGGCCTAGAGAAGCTAGAGTATAATAAGAGAGTTTGCTCATGCTATTTTCTATGTTTCTTTAGGATGTCAAGTTGAGTGCTCTAAGTGTTTCTTTTGCTTATGTGCTCCCACCTTCAAACCTCTCTACATTAGTTTTTTGAAAGTTTACTTGTGGACAAGTAAATGACTAGTGTGGGGGAGTTGATATCTTGTGTATTTACATGTTTTTAAGCTTCATTCTAGTCCTTATATTGTTCCTTTGCATGCATTTAGAGTGCATTTAGGTTGCATTGCATTACATTTGTCTCTATCAGATATTGGAGATGCTTGTTGGTGACTTTGGAGATATTTGAGGGGTTTTGAGTCAAATGGGTGAAAGATGAACATGGATGAAAGCCTTAAAGATATCTTTTGAAGCTCAAATTTTGGGAAGACAAAGTAAATTGAGTTAGCTTTCTAATGGAGGTGGTTTAAAGTCATTTGGATCTGTATTGAAGGAGTTATGATCAATCTACTGGAGGCATATCAACCCTGTAGCGACCAGAGCCATAGCGACCAGAGCATGTCGCTAGGAGGGCTCCCGAGCGTACGTAGCGACCACTGTAGCGGGATGCAAGGTCGCTACGGGCGAAAAAGACTGTTTTTTTATTGGGCTGACCCAGGTTTGTTGGGTTGACCCAACTCGTTTTTAGACTTCTATAAATACCCTTTAGACCTAATTTTGAGGGATATCTTGTTTTCATTGTAATCACATTAGCTATTTTGGTGAAAGACTTAATCTTGAGCTTCTTTTCATCTTTATCTCTTGTGATTATTGATCAATCTTGACCACTAAGCATGATTAACCTTCAATCATCCATGGGTTTTGGGTTATTCATGTCTATTAGTGAGTAGTTACCTTTTGGATTCATGGGCTAGGGTGATTAGGGTGATTAAGTGAAGATCTAAGGGTGTTTAGTGTTAGATCTCTTGTTTCCTTGCTTGTCTACTTCTCTTACTGCTAGATTAAAGTTGGCCTCTTTATTCTAGAGCTCTAGACATTTCCCACCCACAAGGTGTTTGATGAAATGTCTGAACCAAGTAGAGCTTGCTCTAAACTTACCTTACACAAAGACCATTGTGTTAAGGGAGTTTAGATAGTTAATAGACTCATCCCCAATGATTGCTTAGATCTTTTAGGTTCAAAGACCTTTGATGTCTAGTTGATTAAAGCAAATGAGCATTCTTCTTGACCATAGAGTTTGCTTATTTCAGTGTTCTAGACTTAAGGAAGTTATTTGATTGAAAGTTTGCCACCCTTAGCTTGGATCTTAATCACTTAAAGTCAAATGCCTAGCCCCATGAATCCTATTGTCCTAGATTGATTGAAAGCTTGTTCCTTTATTGCATTTTAGCATAGTTCTAGTTCACATCATCATTCAAAACCTGTTTGCACTTAGATTAAGCATATATTTGTATTCTCAGTGCATTGAAATCACATAGGATTGGTTCGACATCTCACATACTACTTCATTTGATAGGGACCTGAAAAGTCCTGTTATCATCACACTCGAGAGTGACACCTACGGGAGCATGAATCATCAATCCTTACATACGCCAATACGTAAGCGTTTCCATTTCATATTTATTTTGATTTATGAGTGATTTTATAACCAAGAAAAAAAACAAAACAAAACAAAAAGTAGTAGAGTTGTTATTATCATCAACTCTTCCACTAAGCTATAATAAATCCTCCGAATCTTCCACGAACATCCAAAGATAGATTTGCTCTCCAAGCAAGTTGATAACCCGATAATAATTTTTTTCCTTGCATAAGTGGCAACTAGATTTAAACTTCGACCTGCCCCCTTTATCTTTCTTGTTTATCTAACGTGCTTTCATTGCATTTGTTGGTTTATGATTATTGTAATAATATGCAGATTTGATGGGCCAACAAAACAAACTATAAATTAAAGAACTTGATATATCAAACGATTCGCCAAGATACACACCATTTTGCAATAAACAATACTATACGATGTCTGATTGTTTTCACAAATAAAATATTTACTAGCTTATTTGCTTTGTGGTTAAACACCTCTTCAGTTGTATGATTCATTAGATATCATATTTTATACGACGAGCATATGACACAATATAACTTAAAAATATGTAAATACCAGCAGATGATCAAAATGCAATGAAATGAAACTGAAAAAGATTGAAGAAATAGTTTTTCTTTTTTTTTAAATTGACGGTAGATGTTACTAGGCCAACGTTAGGGTTCTTACAAAGCAACCCCTAAAATCGGAGTATGTATGTACAAAAATTACGTCTCAAGAAAATAATTGAAACTACAAAAAAAAAAAATTGATCCGATTTTAATTTTACAAAAGAACTTAAAAAAATCAAACATCTTCTCGGAGAAAAGGGTGGCCAAGAAGCTGCGACGCCGTCCACCTCTTACTCGAATCTTTACGTAAACAACACTCAACAAAGCTCCGAAACTCTTCCGAGCACCCTTCCGGCGCTCGCGGCGGTTCTCCAAAACACACCGCACACATCAGCGTGGCCCAGTCCGGTCTCTGTCCCGGCGGTAACAACGGAAAGTGACCAACAAGAAGCTCCAACATCATCAAACCAAAACTCCAAATATCTCCAGCGTACACATCAGAGCTCCCTCCTCCTCCAGACTCCGAGTCAAACCTCTCGGGACTCATATAAGCACACGTCCCGACATAAGAGTTGCAAGAATCCAACGACCGGACAAGGATCTTACTAACTCCAAAGTCAGCGATCTTGACCTCGTCCTTGGAGTTAAGCAGCAGATTCGCAGGCTTAATGTCTCTATGCACGATCTTTAGACCGTGCAAGTAACTCAGACCTCTCAAGATCTGTCCAGCGAACCCGGCGAGGCGTTTCTCCGTCACGGCGCCGCGGAGAGACTCTAGAGTCCCGCCGTCCATGTACTCCATCAGAATCGACACTTCTCCTCCGACGTCGACGACGAGAGGCTGCTTCTCGAAGATTCCGTGGCACTTGACGACGTAGGGAGAGTCCGTGCGGCGGAGTATCTCCATCTCGCGCATCAGCTGTCTCGTTAGGATCGGGTCCGTGTCGCCGTTGACTGTTTTCAGAGCGTAGAGAGTGTTCTTGTGGCGGACTTTGTAAACGGTTCCGCTGTTTCCGCATCCGAGGACGTTGAGTTTCTCGAGATCAGAGGCGGAGATGGAGTTAGAGATGACAGTAGAGGTGGCGGCGGTGGTGACGGAGGGGAGAGAGAAGCGGCGGTCGGAGATTGGAGGGAGAGGGAGACGGAGGTTGAGCTGACGACGTTCTCTTACAAGAGCCATAGAAAGAGAGAGAGAAAGATAGAAGAAGAGTGAATGTGATGGAAGAAGAAGATAGAGAGAAGCTTCAGGTTTTATATGATTTTTTGAGAGTTGTTTTGAGTGTGAAGAGAGACCACTAGGAAGGTGAAGATGACCTAATTATATTATCCATATTTTAATTTTTTACTCTCTACTCTTTTTAGTATTTAACGTTTGAAATTGTTGATACAAATTTTATAATATTTAATCTTTTTTAAGACTAAAATATCATTAGTTATTTACTAACCACAACCAATAATAAAACAATCTACCAAATATATATAATCATCTATATTATATTATAAATTTGATAAATTTTACATTATTTTTTTGAATATATCATCTAACTTAAAACAAAAATCTCTAAAATATCAAATATATAAAATGGAAAGAATAGTTTGAACTTATCTTCAAAAAAAAAAACTTATCTTACAATGGCAGTCTCATCTTATTTTTTTCGTTAAAATGCAACTTGTGTGAGTGTTTGATTACCCACGTGGTTAAATGCATCAGACTGTAATTTGTCCAAACTATATATCATGGAAAACGACTAATCCTATAGCCCTCGTAGTAATCACTTTTAAAGTAATACTATACTATAGTATTAGTAGATAAACAACGGTAACAAAACACTCAGCAGTCAGCACAAATAAAATGATGTAAGATTTTTTTTCATGCCCACTAATACTAATAAATCATTAACTTACTTGACTGTCAAGCAGTGGCGAACCCACTCAGCTGTATATGGTGTCATGTGAACCCACAAAAATCTCAAAATAATCTAAATTATAGCCTAAAAAGGAGAAAAATTACTAATATATTGGTAAATCTTGGCTATTGAACCCACAAACCCTAAGATAGATACCTATATTAACCTATTCGATAATTTCTTGAACCCAGTAAAAATTCAGGCTGGAACCGCCACTGCTGTCAAGAACAAATGGGAAATTAATTTATTTTTGGTGTTGGTGGTGTGAAGATTCGATGAACTGAGGAGGCTCTGAGAGCGACCAAAGAGCATTAACATTTTTCTCACGCCAACGTGGAAAACCTTGTAACATCCATCTGTTTATTTTCTTAGGCCGTCGCATTCACATATAGAAAGTTCGGATAGTGTCCTTAATTTGTGGACACATAAGACCATAGGCTTTATTTATGTAGTTAGGCTTTTGCATGTGTCATGTCATGTGTGTATAATTGTGCACATTGCACATGCTTATAGATTTTTGATAGTATGTAGGTGGTTATGTTTTGTTAGACAATTTAGTTATAAACAATTGTCGAAATGATCCTAATTAAAACATGAAAATAAAATATATTCCCCACCAGACATTATAATTAATACTAATTCACTCATATAAACATGTTGAACATTTTTGATATAAAATGACAATAAATGAGAAATAAAATAGGACAGAAAAAGTCACTGAACAGAATCAACAAAAACCTTTCATGTTTTTAAATTAATCCAAAAGATGACAAAAAAAAAAGAATCAACAAAAACATGCTATAGAATTTTTAAACTCTTGGCGTCTTATTTATTATGCACATGCTTATTGTATTTAATTGTAGATTTGATGTATTTTATTATTTCTTATAAGTATTAATTAGATATCAATACCACCCATGTGAACACGTAGGTCTGGGCGCGGATCGGATATCCGGAGGTTTTAAGGTATTTGTGACTTGCTTTGAATGTTACGGATATTTAATTTTCCGATTTGCTTTGTTTCGAAAGAATACGAATATTCGGAAAAACGGATATCCGGAAAATAAATAGATATAAACGGATATTTGCGAATACTTACGGATATCTCATTTGTTTTGATTAATACAAATAATCTTAAAAATCCGATACAAGTTTGTTTTGTAAAATATCTTTTTGCATGATATAAAAGATAAAATTAAAAGATATAGTGAATCTATATATTTTGTAAATTTTTAAACTTAGTTAACAATCTATATATAATAGCAAACCTAATTTTGTTCTCTTATGACATCAGCATTTTTTTATAGGAAAAAAAAAGTTTGATCATACGTTTGAGTTTATCACTGCTTCTAATCCGACGGACAAGATTTTTTTATAATCACAAATCTTACGTCATCTAACTGTTTCAACAAATCGACGCACCTCTTCTATAATCGACGCACCCCTTCTCTAATTGATGCACCCTTTATGGCGACCTCTTTTGGTACCTTTTTAAACTGATTACTGATTTGAGTCGTTGTGTTCTAAGAACGCTTCTTAATCCAAGTTCCAAGGAAAAGCTTTGGATCATAATCATAATCTGCCCTAACCGGCCAATTCGATGCTACAGACCTACAGTTTATTTCTAATAGATCTCGCCACGAGTCTAAACCACCACCGCTGTCACCGTTCACGGAGAGGAGAAACCAACGTCATAAAGTTGATCAGAGAGAAGAGCAAGAAGAAGAAGAAAGTTGTGGTGGTGACAACGCTGCCATGGAAGGAATTGAAAATCTCAAAGTCAGAGAAAATAAGATACGGAGGATAGATCATGTCATCCGATGTTGAGCCTCAACTACGCAACTTGGAAGCTTCGTCTGTTAAAGCTTCGCTGTTTCTAGGGTCGGAAGCTACAGGGGGCAGACGTCAATGCATGTCTTTCTCTAATAACATCTGTTTTTCTTTCTAAATTACGTTTATAAAGCTTATGAACGTAGAGATGCGATGTTTCTAGATGTCAGTGAATAGATTGCATAGATGGTAAATGTATGCTCAGGAGAAGGCGGTTAATACTGCTTCAAATTAATTATCTACTCCTTATTTAACATGTTGTCATTTTTTAATCTCTTGCATGTTCTCAACTTCGGTTACATGTTATTAGGCTGGTTCCACAGAGAATCAAGATATTGAATATTTATACGCTGTAGTCTGAGTAGGCTTGTTCTTGTGAATATGATTGTATCGCAGGTCCAGCATCACCCTGGGACAGTGCTGATCATCCTTGCTGGTAGGTTCAAGGCAAGAGAGGAGACTCTGATGGAGCCCTGGACGTATTTATCTGAATAATACTTTCCTTTTATTACTCTCAGATTGTAAACAGTACAATACTGAGCACAAATCCTAAGCAAATTGCTTAAATATCCAAAACAAACTCCATAAAAACCCAAAAGCAAAATACAAATAAGTCTGCTATTTATATTACTCAAGTTTATTGTTTTCTGTTACGCTTCAATCTCAAGCTCTCCCTTGTACTTCTTCACTTCTGTCCTCTTCATCTACGTGTTGCCTTCCTCTCGTGTCCTTACGTATACACTCCAAGGTCTATCAGTCTTTGAGGCAGAGAGAAAGGTAACAATCTTCGTTGGGAAATATATCAACTTTTCTGATGAAAAACATAATACAGCTCCTCTCTTCATTCTCAGAAAGTGTTTACACAAGGGAAAAAGACGACCAGAAGGTTGTGGACGGAGCTTTGATCAAAGCAATTGAGGCAGTTTCAAAGTTGAATACTTGATTTGGTACAAAGTTTTCATTGCACAAGGAATGGAGCCCCATAAGCTTGTTTTCAAGATTTTAATAACCTTTCATGAGCATTTTAGAGTATATGTGCACTCATGTGTTACTCCTTTTTGGTTCTTGTCCACCTACTAGATATATTTTTGACTTGTACATTCTATATATGACATTTGGTATAAACAGTCTTATCTTATTTAATTTGAACTTTGAAGCAATATTTTTCAATTCTCAGTGAATCTTCAAGTAAACTGGGATGAGAGCACAAATAAATGAAATAGTTTTTTCCACAAATATTTTGTTGTAATGTGATTGATACTGATGTGGACACACATCAACAGAGGCATCAGACTAATTGGGCTAACAACCCGAACTTTACCATTATGATTTTTTTGATGCGTAGCTCGGAATTAATTTAGACAATTTATGACCTGAAAGAAATATACTAATAGATTTGGAACGTCGTGAGTGAGTTCTACTGTCTCTTACGCCAATTTGCCTTTGTCCTTTTACCATTAGAATTATAAAGCTGTGTAAAACACGATGGTAATGAAAAGCAAAAATTAAATATGAAACAAAAAATAAAAAAGTAAAAAGTAAAAGTTAACTACTCCCGGGCGTTTACGCACGGGCGTTTACGCACGGGCGTTTACGCACGGGCGTTTACGCACGGGACTGTTTTCTAGTTATAATAACACAAAACTTAATAAAAAGTTTATAATTGTCATAAATGTTCTCTTTTCCTTTTATGTAATACTTTTATATAAGTAAAAATATAAATAGAAACTGTCAAATCATATGTTAGAATAATAATTATATAATTTTATACATTTAAGACTTTAAATATAATCAAAATATATATGTATTTATATATTGACGGATCGGATCGGATATTCACTTCCCAAAATTTTAATATTTGTGATTTACTTCGATTTTAACGGATATTGAATTTTAATATTTGCTTTACTTCGAAAGCTTACGAATATTCGGAATTTTCGGTTCGAATAACAATGAATAACGAATCGAATCAAATTTAACGGATAAAATGGTTGCCTGATATATAATTGAGAATCTTTAAAATTCTGAAAAGTAACAACTCTAAAACATTCCGCCTTCTGCAGCCCCATTATCAGTGTTCGATTATACGATTTTCGATTTGAAGTTTGTTTGTATCATAAACTATTGTTTCTAACTAATATCAAACCTAAATAAAAGAAACTGATTACATTTGTTTTGAAAGATAAAATGCATTTTTACCAGACTTTAGTTGTAAAAAATAGTTTTACTTAAAGACTATTTCTCTTGAATCTTGGTACAAGTATGGAGAAAAGCTACCACATACGAGCTCATTCGGTCCCCAGGCTCACAGTCCTGCAGAACATCGACTCCAATCTTTCATTTATGAGTCTTCAGTGATTCCATAATTAAGTTGTTGGTGATGGGTTTGCTCTTTGAATATCTGACCTTGGTTTAGCTTCCTCCACGAAAATAACCCTTCCATCTAAAAACTGTACACAAATCAATCAGAGTTATAAGAGATGGCAAATTTTTATTTGCAACGGTCCCTTTCTTGTTCTCAATGGACAAGCGTGCGAGTGATGTGTTACCTTTCCGTGCAACCTTTCAATAGCTTCATTAAATCCTCCTCTGTTTCATACCGCAAGAAAGCAAAACCTCTTGGTCTATTAGCTACTTTATCCATCACCAAGTTAACTACACGGGGGACAATCAAGAACATGAATTACATTTTAGATTTTCTTTCCTGATCATCGTACTTGGTCATTAAACAGACACCTAGTTAAATAGAAGTTGAACAAGGTCATATCGTACTTTCCTGATCAAACATTATTCGTTTATCTTTCCATTGATCGCAACGATCAGAGCCATCAGTCACAAATCGCAAATAAGTCCATATAACTAATAATAAGAAAACGAACAGCAATGAACAATATGTACTCTCAGTCACAAATGGCAGCAACTAGTAAACGAACATAGTCGAACGAAGATTTGATTATTCATTATTTCATTTTATATACACATTTACAGATTGATTCCAGGAAAGCCAAAAGATTTCAAATAATTAGTGGATTACGAATTGAGTCTATCTAAACTAAATACCTATCTAACAAATCAATGAATCAAATTACAAGACTTAAACTTTGATCTGCTCTACAAAAACTCCCATCTATCTCTAATTAAACTCTCTGCTTCATCACCGTTTCTTTTGCTACTTATTTAACGAATAATTATCGTTGACATTTCCGGTTAATGAACACTTCCAAAGCTTCTCTCATCCACCCATTCCGACACAACTCGATCGCTTCAGACAAACAAACCCACTTCCGTTGTCTGAACCCCGACTCCGGCCACTGTTCAAACTGCTCGCTAACGAGCATAGGAAACATGTAACCATCGTGAATCATACTGTCTCTTTTGCTCTTGTACTGCCACATCCCAAGTGATTCCTCGAGATGTCCCGTAACACCAGCTTCCTCGATGGTCTCTCTCAAAGCTGCTTCTTCAATTGATTCATCAATCTCCCAACCTCCTTTAGGTAATAACATCCCTTTCCCTTTCTTCTGTGCACTTATCAAAAGCACTTCGATCTCTCCACCACTGTGGTTCTTGTATCGGTACGGTATACATCTGCAAGAAACAAGAATCAGATTCCATTTAAAATAAATCAAATTCTTTTGCCAAAAAAAAAAAAGAAATAATTTTTTTTTTAAATTAGGATTTTGAGTTGAATAAGTTCAATTGGATGTACGTACCCGACGACTTGACGATACCCATTGGTGTTGTAACGTTGCAGATCTCTTCCGGTTCGAGAGACCAAAGAGATGTTGTTATATGTCGGAGGAAATTGTGATGCAATGTTTGAATAGTTTGAGATACAATAAGAAACACATAACTCCGTCATCGTTTTGTTTGTTTGGTTGTCTTTTTTTTTTTTTGGTCGTCTTCTCTCTGATTGAGAAGATAGTCTGAGAGATAAAGATTGCGAAGATGATTGGGTTTGGCCGTTTGGGGAAGTGTCTTTATAAGGAAAATATCCCACGCGCTTTGAAGTAAAATTAAAGTTGATTATGTACTTTTTGGTCAACTAACTTCCTCCTGTATTTGAAATTAGTTCGGTTAAGGAACTAAGATTCCGGTTATGTTTTCGGTTATTGAAATTGACTTTATCGGTTGATTAAGTTTGTCTTACGTTATGATCTGTATTTTATTTTTTTGAGATTAGTTCAACGTGACAGCTGTTCCAACATTTTAAGAAATTCAGATTAGAACCAGGTTCGTAACAACTTTCACTTATCAACACCACCTCGTCATCTTTTAGAATCAAAGATCATTTTTCACTACTTGGATCAAACTTTGATGTCAACGGATACATTCCCCCCACGAACGCGGAAAAGAAAAGGGTGTGGGGGTTGTTGGGGGAGACGCGCTTATGCGCGTGGAGAATTCAAGGAAGTGGGGCAAGGTTACAGAATATGACCAAGTTGTGTTTCGGACACGGTATGTACAAAGTATTTACTATTTAGCATTGACTTTTTTTTTATTTCAAGGTGATGAAATTTTTTTTTTGTTGGTTGTATCAGGCACATTTCTAATCATTAAAATCTATCTTACGAGACAAATCATAATACTAATGTGTTGCAGCCACAAACGTGATTGTAATTTGAGACGTAAAAGATATCTGAAAATATAAACTTCATTTCTGGTTTCAAGAAGAATCAAAATCATCTCAAAGCCAAATGAGGCTAAATCCCAAGAGACTGATAGCTAGGGCTGCATTTTTCGTGGTGCTCCCAGAAGAGCTCTCTGTTTCATCTAGAATATCACATCAGTTACATAAATATTGACTTGATTGTAAATTCAATATAGCAAATCCAAAATCTAAGCTTGATATCAGAGAAAGTAATTAAGTGCATACCGGTGGTCGTAGCTCCCGTCGATGCTTCAGGCGAAGAAACTTCAGTGAGGAAATAAAAACATATTAGCATGGTGTCGTTTACATAACACATTGCGATTATATCATGATACGCGTTAGTTAATCTACACTATACAATAGTCACACTTAATAAACTAGAGCTAGACGAAGAGAAATCACCAGTGTTATTGCTACAAAGTGACTCGTCATAGCTAGCTCCACATGAACTAATGAGATTTAGAGCGTCATCTTGAGTTATATTAATTAGTGCGAGCATGTCCGGATGGTTTAGGAATCCACATAGACATGTCGTGTCTTTCTCGACGATCTCTTTCATCGGATTGCAACACCACGGCGGCGGAGGAGAGCCCGTCTTAATGTACGGATGGCATGGTATTAGTTTCTCTACGCATCGCATTGCCTCCTGGGTTTGTTTCATTTGTGCTGTGGCTTGAACGGAGTAGAGAATTACAAGGACTGTCAGTGATCTTGTAATATCCATTTTCTTTATTTGTTATTCAGCTTACGTATTTGCTCTTACATTATTTTGTATAACGAGTATATATATTTTTTGTTTTATATAGAACGGATACGTGGGAATTAAATTTTGTTGATTTCTTGGGTGGGTCAACTGTATATTTTGTTTCTGAATTTAGGAGAATAGTTACCTGATTAGTTCTAATAGTATTGAATGCGTAAAGAGGATTAAATCCTTCAAAACTATTAATTAACGTCTTAATCCAGATTCTTGCAATTTGACTGAATATTAATTACCCGGCCTAATGCATGTAACAACGATTTATTTTTTCTTATGAATGTAAAGTAATTTATCTTGTTGACCAATAAATCTAACTTATTAAAACAGAAACATTATAATTTCTTCTAGGTGGATTTTAAAGTTGGACCTTATGTAATTAATGCTATATTAATCTACTTATTATTAGACATACCTTTTTATAAATAATTAATATCAACTATTACCATAGTTTTTCACTTCTTACCTTATTATTATATCCACTAAGCATGTTTTCTTATATTGCATATATTTAACTATAAGCTAGATACATCCACTAGCATATTATACTATAAGATAGATTATTAATAATACATCTACTAACATATAATACTATACGACAGATTACTAATAATACAATATATTATTTGTATTCATTAACTTGCATCTATCAATATTAGCAATACTATGAAGACTACTAACTCTATACTTTGAACCTATAAACCATGATATATCTATCTTATTAAAACAGAAACATTATAATTTCTTCTAGGTGGATTTTAAAGTTGGACCTTATGTAATTAATGCTATATTAATCTACTTATTATTAGACATACCTTTTTATAAATAATTAATATCAACTATTACCATAGTTTTTCACTTCTTACCTTATTATTATATCCACTAAGCATGTTTTCTTATATTGCATATATTTAACTATAAGCTAGATACATCCACTAGCATATTATACTATAAGATAGATTATTAATAATACATCTACTAACATATAATACTATACGACAGATTACTAATAATACAATATATTATTTGTATTCATTAACTTGCATCTATCAATATTAGCAATACTATGAAGACTACTAACTCTATACTTTGAACCTATAAACCATGATATACTAATTTATAACAAAAATGATATTACTGTTACAAATTAGTTTTTATAAAAATTATTTATAGCAGCAATTTGTTATATAAGATAAATTTAATCAAGACCCAAATATTTTTTTTCCTGTTCAGAAAAAAAGAAACCTACGAATATATATCATTAAGTTAGCCAAAAATCTTTCGAATAAATAGTAAATCTCACCAACTCAAAAAAATGAATTAAAAATATAACAAAAGATATTATGTTTGAAATTTAGCTAACTGGATCGGGTATAAATCTGTTCATTTCAGGTATGAGTTCTTCGAGTTCTCAATATTTGGATCTAAGTAGGTATTTGATTTCTTTTTGTCCGGGTCGATTTTTTTTGGTTACGGATCATTCTAACTTTTTTATATTATAAATCTTAAATAATATACAACATGTATATAAAATATGTGAATCAAAAGACAAATCCGCGCAGGCGCGCGGGTCATGATCTAGTTGTATATTGTTACAAGTCTCACATCTATGATCTTTAGTATATATGACCTTTACAAGTCAAGGATCGATAAAATAAATCAATAGATTTTTTCTTGTTTGGAATTAATTTTCTAATCCAATTAATATTTTTGTAAATTAATAAAATAGTAAAGTTTCTATATTATTAATAACTTTGGATACATAGCCCGGTCAAAGGTTGAATATCTGACTTATTGTTCAGTAATAATATGAAACTCCAAATAGTCTTTGATTAGTTCCTCTCCATCGTTTTGACTTCTTGAGTTTTTCTCTTCTTTGTTCTTCTCATACCGATCGAATCACTGAGAATAAGTGAGAAGCTACAAGCCTATAAAGAACTAGAGGAAGTAGAATGAGTGTCTCAAGTCACAAGATCATAGCATTCACTTTCTTGCTTTACATTCATCGCGTCCAGGCGCAATACTTCATCCTCAACTTCTCTGATGAAGATTTCCACAATGGTTTCGACAATAACAGCACAAACGAAGACTCTAACTACGAGAAATTCGGACAAACGGAACCTAGATCCGACCAGGATCTTGATCCTGGTTCCTGGCGACCAATATTGGAGCAGCTGGACGACTCAGTCGTCCACCCTGCGTTGACTCCGTACTACTCTGCCCTCAAGAAGATGGTCTCGGCCGCTAGCGAAGGAAACTTTATGTTGATGGAAGAAGCGGTTAACGAGGTGAACGCTTCTGCATCGGCAGGAGATCCTCCAGCACGGTCGGTGATGGGGTTCGTGTATGGGATGGGGATGACACGGGAGGCTAATGGAACAAAGTCGTTTCAGCAACATCAGTTAGCAGCTGAGGGAGGGAATATGCAGTCCAAGATGGCCCTTGCATTCAGATACGTACAACTAGATGTAAGCAACGTCAACATCTATACACTAGAGATTAGATAAATATTCTTGTTAAATGTTCTTTGACCTTTTGACAGATGCATGATAAAGCTGCCAAGTTATATGCTGAGGTAGCGGGGACAGCACTCAGTAGCTTTTTGATCTCTAAGGATTTCTCCATGGTTGTACCACTTAGAATTCATAGAGGAGCAGAGGAAGACAAAGATGTGCTAAGGAGATTCCGTGGTGAAGACGGTGAAGATTTCAAGATATTGGAGTACCAGGCACAGATTGGGCATCCTTCAGCAATGTACAGAACTGGATTGTTTTATTATTTTTCTCTGAGAGGAATAAGACATGATCACGCCAAGGCAATGTACTGGTTCTCAGAGGCAGCAGAAAAGAGAGAGTTGAGGTCAATGGAGATTCTTGGTGAGATATATGCCCTAGGAACCGGTGTTGAGAAAAACTACACCAAGGCGTTTAGATGTCTCACACTGGCTGCAGAAGGAGGTCTGTATTCAGCATATACTGGCCTAGGGTACTTGTATCTCAAAGGATATGGAGTAGATAAGAACTACACTAAGGTCAGTTTGTTCCTTGTTGCTTCATACTCCCCTGCTTACTCTGTTTTTTTTTTTTTGACAACAGCTCTGTTTCATAATAGAAGTTTAGTTTCTATAATGAACTTGTACCCTAAAAAAAGGAGTTGGGATTCTTGACTGTCTGAACAAATAGTCTTGATTAGTTTTAAAGATAGCAGAGTTCGATGTCAGAAATATTTAAGCAATCATTGAACAAAGGAATGGGTGTTTCTTTCATTTTAGCTCCTTGGACATCTCTACATAATTTAAGCATATGACAATGACCTAATCAGATTCCATAGATATATCTTTTAAATTTCAGGCCAGAGAATGTTTTGAGAAGGTTTCTGATAGGGAAGACCCAAGTGGGATGTACTACCTTGGAATGTTGTATCTTAAAGGCATCGGAGTCAAAAGAGATGTGAAGCAGGCAACCAAATACTTCCTTGTTGCTTCAAATGCTGGCCTACCAAAGGGTATGTATCAAATCGCCAAGATGTTACATGCTGGCGCCGAGCTCAAGAAGAATCCTAACATGCTGAAACTGGTAACTAATTTCCTTACCATGAATGCTAAATGCAGTGAACTTCATATCCATAACCATATGGTTCAAGTGAAAAGTCAAAGTCAACAAAAATTTATGATGGTCTAACCATGAAAAATCAAGGCCAATTTTAGCGTGTAGATTACTTCAACTCTTCAAAAAATTAAAATAGATGTATAAACTAAAGCCAAAAAATTTAATTTGAAATTATATTTTTTGTGACAAAAAAAATATATTTTTCAAATTTAGAGTTTATAAATTTTTTAAAGGTAAAAATCGTGGAACTACTTTTGAATCTATATCACTGCTATTTTAATATATACATACGGTTACTATCTTTTTGGAACATGATAAATAATTTGAGACCGCAATATGTCAGTATTATTTTAAGAGGAACTAACTTAGATCGCTTATTAACTTTCTTAGCATTTTGTATCCAGGCTGTTGCTCTTTACAAGTCAGTATCGGAAAGAGGGCCATGGAGTTCTCTCTCTAGATGGGCTCTTGAAGCTTACATGAAGGGTGATGTGGGAAAGGCTTTTATATTGTACTCAAGAATGTCAGAGCTTGGTTACGAAGTTGCACAAAGTAATGCTGCCTGGATCCTCGATAAATACGGTAAAAGGAGCATGTGCATGGGAGTTTCTGGATTTTGCACGGATAAAGAGAGGAAGGAACGTGCTCATGCTTTGTGGTGGCGAGCCTCCAAACAAGGAAACGACTATGCTGCTTTGCTTGTGGGAGATGCATATTACTATGGCCGGGTATGTTCCACAAACTTTGAATGCTGACCATAGCCGTTTCTCAGCATATCCAAATGAAATATCGGTCTTTGGATCTTCAAGTTTTAAAAAAATTAATATATAGATATAGGTTCTGTAAATAAAAAGTTGTCTTTGGTCCTGAAAATCTCGAGTCATGCCCTGATGATGACTCATTTCTGATGTATAATGTATTGGTATTTTATTTGTGTGTTTATCAGGGTAAGGAGAGGGATTTTGTGCGTGCAGCAGAGGCATACATGTATGCAAAATCTCAACTAAATGCACAAGCCATGTTCAACCTTGGTTACATGCATGAATATGGTCAAGGGCTTCCTTTTGATCTCAATCTTGCTAAAAGTTACTACAACCAAGCTCTCGAGAACGAGCCAGTATCCAAATTTCCAATCATGCTTGCTCTTGTGAGGTTGTGGGTTCGCAGGAAATATGTTGATGTTTCCATCATGGTGACTCTTCTTTTAGCCTCTCTTATAACCGTCCTACATCTCTTTAACAAGAGATCACAGCGCAGAGAGGTTACCGTGGATTCCATCGGTGCTGACGTTGCACAGCCTCTGGTTGAGTCTGCTGCTTTCCCCAACTGATCCGGATATGTTGATATGTACTTAATCTACGTAGTTGTGAGTTGTGACACTGTACAGTTTGATTCCTACGTGTTTAATGTAGGTTTGTAATTTCTCTGTAATTTTGTTTGTTTATGGTATGTTTTGTTTACCCGAATGAAATTTGATTCTGATATATATAATTTTTTTGATAATTTGGGGCTGAACTTCATTATCCCTTAAGTTCGATACCACATCACATCTCTATAATATTATTTGAGAAGTCAGTTTTTTATGCGTCGCGCTCACGTTAACTCTCAGGATGGTTTATTACAGTGCTACCCTTAATGAATTAAAAATATTACATTTATATATTATTATTGAATTTATTATTTAGTTTCCTTTTTTAAATATTTTCAAATA
Organism: Raphanus sativus; assembly: GCF_000801105.2. Lineage (NCBI taxonomy): Eukaryota > Viridiplantae > Streptophyta > Magnoliopsida > Brassicales > Brassicaceae > Raphanus > Raphanus sativus. Next base: position 3,071,253 of record NC_079512.1, on the reverse strand, counting down.
ACATAAGTAAAGTTAAAAACAAAATTAAAACAAAAATATATGTGTATATATAATATGATTTCATTATAAAAAAGGAAAGTTCACAAAATAAAAATCATCCATTAAAAATATTTTTAAATAGCATAAAATGTAATTTGCTTTAAAATTTTATGTTTATGGAACTTAACATAACCATAATTAAAATACCAAAGCAAATCAGAATTCTCATTTTTAAGATTATTTAAAATAATTTTCAGTTTATCATTGAGTAAATCTAAGGCATAATATTATTTAGAATTTATAAAATATCTTAATTATTATAATTAGTGATATGTGTTTATAAGCTTCTAAAAATAAATAATTAATAGCAGTTATAGATATTCAGACGAACAACAATAAATAATAAATCGCAGCGGAGACTGGATCATCTGCAAAAGCGCCCTAGAAAATATCCTCTCAGGCCCGCTTCCCTAGGCACGCCGTTTGGATGGCTCTCCTCCGCTCCAGCTCCGCCGCTCATCCCTCCTCCTCCGTTTGAAGCAACTCTCCTCCTCCATGGCTTTGATGGTGACTGCTCCTCCGTCGCGTTTCAGGCCGCCTCCAGATCCGCCGCCGCGTAAGTCCACTCCGCTTAAAGCTCCCTCTCCCATCGTTCCACCGGAACCTCCAGACCCTCCTGACGTTTCCTCTCTCCTCGCTCTTCCTCGAAGCCCCATCTCCTTCTCCGTTCACTCTCCCCAAGATCTTACCCGAATCCTAGATCTAAAGCCTCCTCTTCCATGGATGGTTTCTAAGATAAGTGGTGGTGGTGTTCCTCTTGTGTCCACCGGTGGTAGTACTTTCGTCTATGGGCGGTTGTTCTGTGCTGTATGCAGGTCGTTTTCATGTGGACACATGGACGGGTCTTCCATTAGCTCTGGCTCCGACTTATCTAACCTCACTTTTATGGGTTTCCAGCTATTTGTCTGTGTGACATTGGAATTGAGGACCATAGCTTTAGCCGGTGATGTACTTACGGACTTAATTTATGTTGGTTCTACCATTGTGCTCTTTGATGATCTTTATGTCGCCTTGGTGCGTTCTCTTACTGCTGTGTGCAGGCTTACTGTCGTGTGCAGTCTTCTTACTGCTGTGTGCAGTTTTCTTACTGCTGTGTGCAGGCTTACTGCTGTGTGCAGTCTTCTTACTGCTGTGTGCAGTCTTACTGTATTCATTCTAGCGTTTGGTCTTGTGTGTTGGTATTTCTCCTTTTGGTGGCAGTTGAAGGAGAAGTTCATTGCTATAGTTAGCTGGATGAATATGATTATGGCGGGTACAGGTTATCCGTTTGTCTCCTGCTTGGAGCATCTCCTTTTTCCAATATGTCCTCTTGTATGGAGTGATTTGGATTTACAAGCGTCGTTGGTATTGCAAGGATCTTCCTCCCATCGAGTGCTCTCCTCTGCGTCTGGTGCAGTATGTGTGGTCCTATGGGTTACACTAGATGCTATCTTTCAAGAAGCTTATGAAACCGTTGTAATACGATTTCTTATGGTATTTTTTTATGATTGGTGTCGCCATCCTATCTTTTATTTTACCAGCTCTTTGGTTTGTTTGGCTCGATGTAGCTTTGTTGTATCCTCCTTTGATGGAGTTTGAACCTCTATGATTTAAATACAAGTATGGTTTGATCAAAAAAAAAAAAAAAGTATTATTAATATAAATTACACATAAAATTATAAATCAATATTTAAAAGTATAAAAATCAATTATTGTATATTTACTTTATAAATATTTATATCCGTGCATGTGTACGGGAAAATCACCTAGTCATGTAATATTAGTGTTGTTCTATCGATCACTCAAACTGTGAACCTCTAACGTACTGACCGGAGTCTTTTTTACAGTTTGAGCTAATGAATTTTGGTTAACAAAATTGAGTTAGATCTCAAAATCAGTTCAAAAAAAAAAAAAAAACAATTGAGTTAGATCCACCTGAGGGTGGAGAACCTCTAATGGTCTCTAACTGATGGACTTGCTCTTAACCGGATGTGTTAAAGGACCCGAAGGTCAATCTGATATATATGATGTGCCTACACAACAATGGTTAAAGCTTTTTTTTTTTTTTTGGTTAAAGCTTTCGTTATGAACTTTTGATGCCGAGAACGTGGTGTACAGAATTACACCAAAAAACGTGGTGTACAGAAAATGATAGTGTAGTTTAATGACTTGCATGTCGATTTTTATTTAATTAAATCGAATCCACGGAGATGAACAACCGTTGAATAATACAATTTAGAATCCCACGAACTTGTGATTGAGTGGTCCTCACGTTAAGCCATAAACAAATAATGTCATGACTCATGAGATAACAAAGAAAATGAATATATAGTATTTCGCTTCATACACATCATTTGAAGTAGTAGCCAAACATTTTGGTTTCGTCTGTCTCTTGTCGGAGAAGAATGTCGCTGATGGATAATCTGCTAGGTATCCTCCGCGTTCGCGTCAAACGCGGCGTCAACCTCGCCGTCCGTGACGTTTCCAGCAGCGATCCTTACGTCGTTCTCAAGCTTGGCCGTCAGGTTCTCTCGAGATTCCACAAACATCTTCGATGACAATTTCATCTGCTTATATTTTTAAAAATACTTTTGCAGAAACTCAAAACCAAAGTGGTGAAGAAAAACGTAAACCCACAATGGGAAGAAGACTTGACCTTCACGGTCACCGACCCGAACCTCCCGCTCAATCTGGTTAACTATTTCTTAAATTTAACTATAACATTTTCTAAACCGGACCGGTTGACAAACTTTTATAATCATCTCTGGTTTGAATTAAAACAGGTTGTGTACGACCATGACTTATTTAGCAAGGATGATAAAATGGGAGACGCAGAGATCGATTTGAAACCCTACATTGAAGCTCTACGAATGGAGCTATCCGGTTTACCAGACGGAACCATCATATCGACGATCCATCCGAACCGCAGCAACTGTTTAGCCGAGGAAAGCTACATACGGTGGAGCAATGACCGAATCGTTCAGAGCGTTTGTCTCCGTCTACGTAACGTGGAGCGTGGTGAAGTTGAAATCGAACTTCAGTGGATTGATCTCCCTGGATCTAAAGGCTTGTGAAAGAAAAATTATAACACTTATCTTATTGGGCTTGGCCCATTATATTACACAATCCGAGGCCTTCGAAGATGACGGTTCGGTTTGGTGATATATTTTAACAACAAACAGTTTTAAATAATAATTAATATTTTAATTATGTGTGTGTGTGTGTGAATGTGAGCCATTTTGGTTTGGCGTCTCTGCCCAAGACGGCACGAATTTTAGTGATTGGTGTTTAGTCTAAAGGAATCGTCACGTTGTCGCAAGGAGGCCAAAGATATTTTTCTTTGTCGTCAATACAAACTGCTACAAACGTTTTACATATTACACCAAGTAACTACGGCTGCCACTGATAGGCCACTGAAATGTAACTTTTATGATATTAACCATTCATAAAAAATTCCTAAAAATAATTTACTAATTAAAAAGAAAATTTTCTAAAATAATTTACCAATTAAAAAGAAAAAATTCTAAAATAATTTACCAATTAAAAGGAAAAATTCCTAAAATAATTTACCTGTTAGAAGGAAAAATGATTTTTTATTCCACCCATTCTTGTGAAATGAAAGAAAAAAACTATAAATTGCGTTAAAATTCTTTCATAATTAAAAAGAAAGGAATGCAAGGAATGAGGGAAATAAGATAAATTAAATATATCTCATTCCTTTTATCCTTCAAATTAGAACTATTATATTCCGTTGTATGAGGTGTTTAAATAAAATAAAAAATATTCCGTTGTATGCTATTATATTCCTAAAACAATTTACCAGTTACAGCCTACATATAGTTCAAGCCATTTGTTCTACCTTCCTTTGTTAATATATCGGCTTCTACATTACATGATCTAGAAATTTTACAAAAGCTGAAGTTCTCTTTTTCTTCTCCGATAAGACTATTGATGCGGAGGCCAAAAATATTTTTCTACTTCGTATATTTTCTTAACGAAGTTAAAAAAAAATATATGAAAAAGATAATTTTTTGTCAACATTTTTATTACTAAGAGCATCTCCAATGTAAAACTCCATTTTTTTCTCCAAAATGGAGTAAAAGTGAATTTGGAGTAAAATTGCTCCAACCCTACTCCATTTTTCACTCCATAATAAAGTCATGAACAAACAAAAAATAGATTACTCTATTTATGGAGTAAACTTTAAAATGAAGTGAGATATGGAGTTGGATTGGAGCATATGTTACTCCATATTCACTTTTACTCCATTTTAAAGTAAAAAATGGAGTTGAGTTGGAGATGCCCTAAAGCCCAAAAGGCATGAATGTTGTAAGGAAAAAATACTTCAATACAGCAATGGCAGCTTTCGAGGAACACAATATTTTATACAAACGAAGTAGAAAAAGTTGGTAATTTTTTTATTCCATTGCTATATACTCTTTTTAAGATCAGCCTTTTAAAGAATCTAAAACCGTGCAACGAAATTTATATTAGTTTAATTTAATCTTTTATTCAAAAAATGTTGAAAGCATCTTATCTCTACATTTGCTTTTCCATTGATTCGTGTATTTGGTCTGATGTTTTTCTTTTGGTCGGGAAAACTTTCGAAATTGTAAAACAGACCCCGTATTCTTACTTCATATCTTAAAATAGACCTCTACTTTTAAGATATATTTTTAAGGAACAAAAAAACATTGACTATAGACTTTGGGAGCTTAATGAAGCTGACAAGTGCCACGCCTCTAACTTTTAATTTTCAAAATGCCCTACCCATCATTAACTTATACGCATGCCTTCCTGATTCACTCTCTCTACATCTGTCTCATGCGGTAAAAGAGTAGAAGATGCTATATTCCTTTTACCATTTCATCTAAGCTACATCCGTCTTTCTCACTTGTCACGAGTCGCCAACTGTTTTTTTTTTTGTTAAACAAAGTCGCCAACTGTTATACAAATGTTTTAAAATACTATATGGTTTGAGTAAAAAACTTTGAATTGATAATTATGAATCACAAAAGGAACATTCATGATTTGATTATAAATCATCTGGCTAATATCTAAATACAAAAACTACGTGTTTTAAAAAAGAGAAGAAATCAACTCTATAATTAGTTTATTCGCAAGTCACTATTCATGCATGATAATGTCCTGCACTTGCATGTATTTTTTCTCAGATACATTCCACATCAGAAATTGAGTTTGAATAAAAATAATATATAAATGATGTTACAACCTTATATTTTTGAGTTATCTTCATTATTAATATAGTATTAGAGCTCAAATCTTTTTAATGCTACAAACTTCACGATTTAGATGTTTAATCTTGCATGTAAGAAAAATGTATTAAACATCTAACATCGAAATTTGAGTGTGAATGAGAATAATTTGTAACTGATATATGGCAACCTTCCACTCTCAAAATAGTTTTAAGGTAATTTTTTTAAAATGTGAATTAGTTTTACTCTTTAGTCTTAGTGGTTTTATAGACTATCCTATCTACGAAACTGAAAGTGAAATAATCTTTTTTATAGATAGAATTATAAAAGCGAAGGAAACACGAATAAAGTGAATGAAGAGGCCTGCTTTTCAAATACAACGGCTACAGCCTACAACTCTTTATACATTTATATTTAAATTTCACCCATGAACTATATTAATTATGCAAGTATATATTATAGGTCTACAAAATATAACATGTCTTCCATACGAGTAAATTTAAACAGAATAATTTTAGAGCATGAAAAACACATACATCTTCCTGTTGAAACAAAGCTCCTCCGAAATAAAATTCGAGCCTTGGTTTCTTAATATTTACGTGTGGCATTTCCAATCCAAACTTATTTTTTTTCTATAATTCTCACAAAATAGAGTAATTCTATTATAGAATAAAATATGTTTCAATAGTTTACTTTATAATAAAATTACTTTGTTATAGAAGAAAAAATATAGAGATTTCATTTTTTCATTCTATACTGATTTTAGAGCGGCGACAATTAATATTATAATGTTTAGTTACAACTTAAGGTTATTTTGGCAAATTAACTTAATATATTTTAATTAATTCCTCCGACATTTTCACAAAGTTTTGAATTTAAATCGTAGCTTATACATCTATGCAGAAATAAAATGTAGATTCAATCGATTAGGTTGCCGGCTATGATTTACTGATTACCTATACAAATAAATCACAGTGTGATGCAAAATATGCATCACGCATTTATTATTCTTATTGTAAGTAGTTTTAATAAAAAAATGTTTGTTTCACAATAATAACTTTTTAAATATTTGTGATTTAAGCAAAATTACTTACAATTAGAGACTGAGGGAATGTTTATTAACTGCAAGTCAAAATAAGCTTTAAAGTGACTAATTAGTCAAAATTTGCTTTGCGAAACCTAATTATCTCTACCGGCTGCGACTCTCTTTTCCATTTTTCACGTTCCAAGTGTTTGCTAAAAGGTCAATTATAATGTGCTCGTCTCAAATGTTTGCAAATAGGTAACTAGAAATGATGCAAAATAGTAACAATCGGAAAATCATCAAATCTCAGTTCAGCATAAACAGGTCACGGAGTTGTACTGAAATGAGGATCAATTCGTATTATGAGAATATTGAAAAGTATGCAGAATAAAACGATTTTCTAGCTTTGAAAAGCTTTTAAACATATATTTTATTTTAATTTTTTTAATCTAATTGCTTAAAATTAAAAGATAAATTGTACAAGAATACAAAGAATGATGTTAAAACATACTCTATTTTGATTATTCAGATTGTATAAACCTATTTTGTATGTTTTCATCGATCCATTGTCTATTGGCAGACCAATATTACTTAAAATGAAAGTTGATAAAAAGAAAAAGTTGATAAAACCAGTTGGGAAAATAAAAAGCTTGAAGAAAAAGAAGAGTTGTGTCTGTAACTGTATGGAATGATGAGAAAATTAGAAGAGCAGACTGTTGATGGAATATTGTGTTTCCTCATATATCAGCACTCCTCATGATATCGACCGATTGCTTCGGTACGGATTTTAATATATTATACTAATTTTTTTTTGTCAAATATATACTAAATAAAACGTGTAAAATCAAATATTAAAAAGCAAAAAATTAATATAAAAACATAGCAAAAAAACATAAAAGAACCCTTTAGCTCATTTTGAACTATATATTATACACAATTAACTCAAATGAACTGACCTAGTCAGAATTTTATTTGCATATTTTGCTCTTACTGTTTATAGATAGAAATAGCTTACAGAGTAAATAAATTCAGGAAGGAAACACACAAAAATACTACCGAGTGGCGACAAAAACCAACGAATAATATATTACTGGATTTAAAAAGCATACTAAATATCAGTGTTTTCTCAACGAAAAAGAAATCAAAAAAGTAATATAAAAACGTGGCCTCCTCTTCACACTCACTTTACTCTCTCTCTCTCCATCCCCACCGCTCCTCTCAACACCGAACACACTCCTTCCTCCTCCCTCTCTCTCTCTAAGCTACCAACAATGATAACGGCGACGGACTTCTACCACGTCATGACGGCGATGGTCCCGTTATACGTAGCCATGATCCTCGCCTACGGCTCCGTCAAATGGTGGAAAATCTTCACACCCACCCAATGCTCCGGCATCAACCGCTTCGTCGCCCTCTTCGCCGTCCCTCTCCTCTCTTTCCACTTCATCGCCGCCAACAACCCTTACGCCATGAACCTCCGCTTCCTCGCCGCCGACTCCCTCCAGAAAGTCATCGTCCTCTCCCTCCTCTTCCTCTGGTGCAAACTCTCCCCCAACGGCTCCCTCGACTGGACCATCACACTCTTCTCCCTCACCACCCTCCCCAACACCCTCGTCATGGGCATCCCTCTCCTCAAGGGCATGTACGGCGACTTCTCCGGCGACCTCATGGTCCAGATCGTGGTCCTCCAGTGCATCATATGGTACACTCTAATGCTCTTCCTCTTCGAGTACCGCGGCGCGAAGCTCCTGATCTCCGAGCAGTTCCCCGACACGGCTGGCTCCATCGTCTCGATCCACGTGGATTCCGACATCATGTCGTTAGACGGTCGGCAGCCGCTAGAGACGGAAGCTGAGATTAAAGAAGACGGGAAGCTTCATGTTACTGTCCGTCGCTCTAACGCATCGAGGTCTGATATATACTCGAGAAGGTCTCAGGGCCTTTCGGCGACTCCTCGGCCTTCGAATCTCACCAACGCGGAGATTTACTCGCTTCAGAGCTCTAGGAACCCGACGCCACGTGGCTCGAGTTTTAACCATACTGATTTTTACTCCATGATGGCTGGTGGTGGTGGTGGTGGTGGACGGAGCTCGAACTTTGGTCCCGGAGAAGCTGTTTTCGGCTCCAAGGGACCTACTCCGCGGCCGTCTAACTACGAGGAAGACGGCGGAGCTAAACCCCCGGCGGGGGCGGGAGCTGGGAGGTTTGGGAGCGGTGGTGGTGGTGGAGCGCATTATCCGGCGCCAAATCCGGGGATGTTCTCGCCGCAGAGCGGCGGCGGAGGTACGGCGGCGAAGGGGACTGCTCCGGTGGTTGGTGGGAAGAGAGGGAGTGGGCAAGAGGGGAATGGAAGAGATCTCCATATGTTCGTGTGGAGCTCGAGCGCTTCGCCGGTGTCTGATGTGTTCGGCGGCGGAGGAAACCACCATGCAGATTACACCGCCGCTACGACTGATCATCACAAGGACGTTAAGATCTCTGTGCCCCAGGGGAATAGTAACGGTATGGTCCCCCAACAACATTACTGTTTCGGTTCGGTAGCTCCAAATTATTTCTTTTACAAAAACAACCCCACACTATCTATCTTGTTAGATTATGTTACATGTTATAAATATTTAAATCAAGATTTGGGCTTTGATTAACGTATTTTCTAATTGCGTGATCTTATTTTAGATAACCAATATGTAGAGAAGGAAGAGATCAGTTTCGGTAATAAAGATGATGATTGCAAAGTCTTGGCCACAGACAACAACATAAGCAACAAGGCGCAGCAGCAGCAGCCGAAGGTTATGCCACCAACAAGTGTGATGACGAGACTTATACTCATTATGGTCTGGAGAAAACTCATCCGTAATCCCAACTCGTACTCCAGTTTATTCGGCATCACTTGGTCCCTCATTTCATTCAAGTACTGTTTTCTAACAACTCTTTAACGTTAATATTTTTGTCATTTTTTAATGAAGCTTCTTGATGAAAAATGAAAAGAGGGCAGAAGTAGTCTTGAATGTGTCTATGTTAGTAGTAAAAAGATTTGAGAGAGATCTTGGAATTAAATTTGATTTGGTATGTCTGCAGGTGGAACATTGAAATGCCAGCTATTATAGCAAAGTCTATCTCCATACTCTCAGATGCAGGTCTAGGCATGGCTATGTTCAGTCTTGGTCAGTTCTTACTTCTTTACATTTATTGCATAGTAAATACTATAAAACAGTCAATTTGGTCTCTTTATTCCTGACCTTCATTCTTTAAAATAGTTTTAAAACTTAATCATGTGATTGCATGATTCTCCCTCCCTTTTTCTTTTAGAATTTTTAAAAAGAAAAAATATATTTGTATCAAAAGAGCAAACAAAACTGGCTTTCACATAAGAAAGCATGCTCCACAGTTTTCTGCTTATCATCATAACATGTTTCTCTCTCTCTAGATCTCTTGGAGATGATGTTATTGTGGTGGAATAGTGGTTGTAATGATTATTTTATATCACTCATTTGAAGTTAATTTGCTAAAAGATTAGTTAGCTAAATCAGATTAACCAAAAACAAAAGGTAAAGCAATAGTATTAAGTCATTCGTTTTAATGAGTTCAGGGTTGTTCATGGCGTTGAACCCAAGAATAATAGCGTGTGGAAACAGAAGAGCTACTTTTGCCGCGGCTATGAGATTTCTCGCCGGACCTGCCGTCATGGCTGTCGCTTCCTACGCCGTTGGCCTCCGAGGCGTCCTCCTTCACGTCGCCATCATTCAGGTATCTCTTAATTACATTTCTTTAGATGTATGGTTAATAAATGCTTTCTATTTATTTTTCCCACAGCTTCTGTAGTATAATGTCCTTTATTTAATTTCAAATTAAATATCTTATTGGTTAAAAACAGGCAGCTTTGCCTCAAGGAATTGTACCGTTTGTGTTTGCCAAGGAGTATAATGTACATCCTGACATTCTTAGCACGGCGTAAGTTTATTACTTTATATATAATGTTCACAAATGAAATCTTTGAAATTTTGGATTTTTATTAGGGGTTTGTGTTAATCAGTACTGTGATTTTTTTTTGGTTGTAGTGTGATATTTGGAATGCTGATTGCGTTGCCCATAACACTTCTCTACTACATTCTCTTGGGGCTTTGATGAGAGATACCACCAAGTTTGAGAAAAAAACACAGGAACCCTTTTTAAAAATCTTTTGGGAGATTATGGAATATGAAAGAGCAGTGCCCATTTTGTTGGATACCCACAAATGAAATCAATAGCAGATTCTGATAAGTTTCTAAGAGAATTTGGAGAATGAAGCTCTTGAAGAAAGGAAGAAGGCTGAGTAGTGGCTTTGGCAAGTTTCTGTTTTCTTAATTATAATGGACACTCCTGTTTTATTTTGTAGGTGTTAGGAATTTGTAATAGCCGTGCTTGCTACTTTTAGTGATTATAACGTTTAGAAAATGGTAAAACTCAAATTTCAAGTATTTCTAATGCCAAAGGAAAGTAACTTAGTTTCTTTGTTCATGCTGTGTATAAAAGAAAGAGAAGGTATCTAATCTCGCAAAATAAAATAAAAAGGCATTTGGCTATATAACAAAATATTCTCCAAGTTAAGCTTACTTGTTACTTGTCAGAGCAGTATTCTCTTGCCATGATTTCGAGTAGTATTCACTTGCCATGTCTTCAATGTTACCAGTCAGAACAAAAAATCATGGGGGTAGAGACTTCTGCGGGGATTAGGATTTTCTTTTGGGATATAAGTACATAACTATGAATATAATTTATATATATATAATATGTCCGAAGATATGATCGAGATACATTTACAAACTTGCTTTGAACAAAATTATCAAAATCAAACTACTATAATCCACTAAATCCGGCATATTTTGTTAGGTTTTTTTTTTTTTGAACAAACCTTCGTTACTTCAAATACTCAAACTAAACAGAGTTAGAAAGACAAGATAATGCAGCCTTAGCCACAACATCTGCCTCCTCATTGTACTTACGAGAAACAAACTCAAACGAAACAGAATTAAAAAGAGTACAGAGGTCATCAATATCAAAAAGAACTCCTTGTGCTTCAACAATCCTCTCTTTGGTGTTTATGGCCATGATAAGGAACTTGGAATCTGATCGAATGACCAACTTACTCAAACCCAGAGACCGTGCCGCTTTTAAGCCAGCTTTAACCGCAAGAGCTTCTGCAATTAGAGCAGAGCCGACGATGATGCGGTTTGATGAAGAACGATGGAAGGTCTTGTTGCTCATGTCTTTGAAGATGCACCCAAATCCTCCGCCACTGGTGCCAGGATTCCACGTTGCATCTACAAAACATTGAGCCTCCACATCCAAGTTAGAAACATGACGAGCCCAGAGAAAGTTATCTGATGGTGGAGATAGGTTCTGTTTCGCTTTCTCTTGTTGGGCGGTTTGCCAAATCCTAGCTTCCTTCAGTGCTAAGGATACCAGTTCTTACTCTGATCCCTCTCGGTTCTCAAAAATCAACCGAGAGGGATATTTTCAAAATTCCCTTAGGTTATTTTCAAAATTCTTTAATATTGATAAACGTTCTTAATCATTAACGTGATTTTCGGAAAAGTGAAGTTTTCCTCGTTACTTCGGATGCTGGGAGTTTCCTTGACTTTTTTGGAATATTTAGTTTCCGATGATTTCCACAAAACTCATAATTTTCTATGTCTATCTAGCTCAAGACAACTGAAGGGGAAAATGAGATACTTATAAACTATGAATATAATTTATTGTACATTATAAATTGTATATTATACTTGGCTGAGAATATATCAGGCATGTGGTTATAACAAAAAACAGAGTGGTTCAACATAACACTCGATTAAATGTAGAAAGATCGATGGAGCACTTGAAGATATTTGGTGTGATCGTATGCACTTGGTGCATTCGTACGTTGTTCATCTTGGTCAAGATTCCTCTTCAATGCGTATGTGGAATAGTGAAAGATTCCTTTTCGTATTGAGTATTTCTGTTCTGATCACTGCCGATCTAACCTTTTACACTGTCCTAATCTAATTTTTAAATTATGTCCTTTAATATTTTTATCCAAAATTACAGATATTAATATAAAAATAACTAAAGCTTTCATAAACCAATCATATCACATCAAATTTTTATAGAAAACAGTAAACAAACTAAAAATATAATTACATTTTTCCTACAAAATCATTTACTAATTTAATAAATCTTTAATTATATCAGTCTTAATTAATCCGTTTAGTCTCATGTGTAACATAGTAAACCACAAATAAATATATATCAATTTTAATATCAGCAATTTTTTTAGCTATGATAATCAATATTAGAATAGTTAGCAATACATTAAGTAATTTATGTGTTTGATAACAATTTTCCATTATTCAACAAAAAAGTTATTTTACTAGGCTCTGTAATTTTTTGATGTTGATTCTCATAAACAATTTTAATCATGTAAACATATTATCATCGACTATTTTTTAATGCATAACATTTTGAAGTTTTCAAGTCTAAACACTATGATTTCAAATTATTATAACTAAAAATGTTAGTATTATATTAAGTTAAAAACCTTATCAATTTTGTTAATTTATAAAAATTAAGAAAATAAACTTAAAATATGTCATTTTAAATCGGATGTCCCAATCGATGGCTTGGATGGCTTCCTTTCTGGGCCGGCCCTGGTTCTGATTCAAGGTGATGCATGCTTTGCAGAGTTATTAACTTTTTTACTAGATTCTGACCCGCCTTTCAAAGGGCGGGTATATTTTTTGTTTTTTATTTTTTTATTTGTGTTTTATTTATACTCATATTTACTATATTTAAAAATTATTAGTTAAAAGTTTTGATAATTATATTGAATTTGTGATGTTATATAACTATACACTTGTACACAATATTTTGAAACCGATCCGGATTTGCGATTAAACCGGTAAACCCGTGGATCTGGTATGTAATTTGGTTTGAGTTTAAGGAAAAACATCATTGTTTAATAATCTGGTAAAACCCACGAAACTCGGTAAAACCCACGGAAACCTGGTAAAACCCATGGAAATCCGCTAAAACTCAAAATTCGGTTACCAGTTGAACCACTGGTTAAACCAATACGTAATTTTTAATTATTAACTTTTTAGATTTTTAATTATATTATTAGAATATGTTTGTATTCTAATTAGGAAATTAGATTTTTGGTTTTTATATAAAAATATATATATATGATCTTGTGGATTATGAATCTATTGACAAATCTAATTGTTGTAATTTGGTATTAGTTTATTTTTGTTATCAATTATCAATTATAATTTTATGTTTTACTTTTAGATTATTTTAGATTTAAAATTTAATTTTATTATTTACAATAGACATTTAAATACTTAAAAAGTTATTAATATGTTGTAAAATTTAGTTCAAGCACATGAGCCTTTCATAGAAAACCTACCCGTATATATCCACTTTCTATATTTTATAAAATAGGAGTAAGGAAAAAATACATAAATACAGTATATTAGTCCATATCGTATATGTAGAAGGCGGTTATATTTTGATTCCTGAATATTTTTGGTTGTTAAATAAATACTATGATTTTGGAATTAGATATAGGATAATTAATAGGTGAAGTAAAAGAGTAAGGAAAATGAAACAAAAATATATATATTCGTACATTTATGTTGTAATATTTGTAGCCCTTAAAAATAGGACTTAGTGGTTATGGAGATTGACTATATATTAAGTTATGCAGTTTTCTTATTATTATTATACGGTTACTTTAGTTAGTTATATTTGGATGCCATTTTTTTAAATTGGACCTAACTCATATCAATTGGACATGTTGAAGAATTAATAGTATTGATGTGAAGACTGTAAGTTTGCATATATATACACACACGAAGGTTTTACACGAAGATCAGTTTTGATGTGGTTTATCTAAAATTTGTCTATTTAAGTTTCATGATACATCAAATGCATGTATATAATTTTTTCGTAGTCTAGTAATTACCTTGTTTTGTAGCTTTTATTTGTAATGGTGTTTTCTTTTAATGCATTGGCCCTCAACTAAGAAAAAGTGGTAGCGATTGTTATTTACTTACATACCTAATTAATTTCATTAAAAGTAATATGAACGTGTAATAATTAGAAGAGAAGATTTAATTAAGGAAATAGACCCACAATCTATGGCACGCCTCACGTACAAAAATCTATCATAAATATTCTACATGAGACGGCTATAGCCGCCTTTGTTAACTCATTCTTCAAGATTATTACTACTATCAATAATAATTATTGAATGAAATTTTTTAACCTTATAAACATTTATTTCTCAAAGATATATATGATTTGGTATTTCTACACATATTAAAAATATTAAGTTTTGATTATATATACTTTTTTTTTTTGGTTCCTACTGTTTTAAGTTAATATAAATTCAATATATACAATTATTATTTTAAAAGTTAAAAATACATGAAAATCTAAAATGTATTTTCTTTTTTTTTGTCAACCAAATGTATTTTCTATTTTTTTAATGAAATATATATAAACCTTAGTTTTTTTTTTTCACGTTGCTAGTATTTATGTACAAATAAAACAATAAATATATTTAAATAGAATGAGACAAGCGGGAATGACGACCCCGTGTTACTTCGCTTTCTTATTGCCAACATTCAAACATTTTTCAGAAGCTTCCAATTCTGTGTTTATTCTCTGTTCTACCTCGGAATGTATCTACCACGTATCGAAAGCAGCTTATTAATGTGCTACTACTCTAGCCACAGTCGTTTTTTTTTTGTTTTCTCACGATACGACCGAGGCTCTCATAACTCATAAATAGGATTATTTAATTTAATTATAGATCATCTGATTTTTTTTTATAAAAGAACTACATGGAGACGTAAGGGTATAAACGTCGTTGCGAAAGGTCATTGTTGCAGATGTTAGTGTCTGCCTGCCACTAGACCTTGTTGGGTCGGCCTTCGCCCAGACAGAGCTTTGTCCTTTTCTCTCTTTTTCTCCCTGGTCTTAAAATAGTTTTACTACTACTCATTATAAAAAAAAAGAAGTAAGAACTTGAACATATAAACGAAGTGATCCTTCTCTCTAGAACAAAAGCTCTAACTTCTCTCTATTCCTCCGCCGTGGTTCCTGTGATTCCGGCCGACGGGTGGGCTCCTACAGCCACCGTCGGTCCGGTTTGCTTTTTCTTTCATAGTTTCTCGCCTTGCATGTTCGGTTTTAAGGGGAAGAGGGATCGTCGGGTTCTTCTTCTCGGTGGTTTTTGACTCTGGGAGGTAGCGGTTCTGATAGCTCCACCGTCGCCGGCCGTGTTTCCGGGGGGTGAAGGTCTTATACACCTTACGTCGCCGGCTTTTGTTTTTTCTTAATCTATCCTATACGGTGTAGCTTCTAGGTGTGTTTCGGTCGTGCGGTTTGGTTCTGTCGGATGAGATTTCGAGTTGATCGATGTATGCTCTCCGACGGATTGAAGATGGTTTCGTGTGTGGTGGCTCGAGTTCCGGATGAGATCTCGACGTAGCGTCGATGATGCTCTCTGTTTGGACGGAGCGTGGGTGATGAAGTGTTCGCGGTGGCGATGCATGGGTCCTGGAGTGGTTCGGTGAGATGCTGGGTAGTTTTTCCGGCGTTTCTCGAGGTTGCTTTCGGTGGGGACTAAACGGTGACGATGACTTGACCAGATGACGCGTGTCCCTCGTTTGGTGAGGCGTCAACACGTGTCTCACGCTTACAAATCTCAATACGTGGTCGAGCGGCGTCCTTCGTTTAGGGATCAAGTCAAATAGGCTTCGGCCATATTTTTTCAGATGCCCAATTGTGTTTATGGGCTTTTAGTCTTGTAATCTCATGGTTGGGTTGTAATCCTTGTTGGGCTTAGGCCTTTATTAATATAAAATATTAGATGGCAAAAAAAAAAGAAATAATCGTAGTTGTTTTTGTGAAAAGAACAAGATTATTTTTGAAAAAGAGTAACACCAGGAAATAACTGTTTACTTGTGAAAAAGGGAAAATTTATTTTCATACTCGTACGGGAAGTTAAGATTAGATTTATTTTGGGGAAATATTAGATATGTTACAGATATGGTATGATAAGATTAATACTCCGTCTATGTTTTATACTTGATGTTTCGTTTTGATGAATAAAGATTAAGAAAACTAGATTTTTCTAAAAAGATATTTTGAAGTTATAATATTAAAATCAGTTAATTAATAAAAAAATACCGTATCTAATTGGTTGAACAGTTTCAAATAAAATTAAAGTAAACTTTAAAATCTCAAAAATTCATGTAATTTAAAACGAAATAATCCTTTTAAAACATCATTTATATCGAAATAGAAGGAGTAAAAGCCACGACTTTGCATATTGAATATAATACTATTAGCCTTTCCAGAAATATACATGTCAACCATGATACACCATCATATACCCATTATCTTGACGAACACTAAAGGATATACCATTAAAATACCCCCACGTCAATCGATTTTAACCAAAGGTGTAAGAGCATGGCATACTATATTGTCCTCTATAATTTAATAAAAAATAGAATAATTCTATTATAGAGTAGCTTTTATTCCAATAGTATACTCTATAATAGAGTTACTCTATAATAGTATACTCTATTATAGAGTAAGATATAGAAGAATTTCATTTTTCTATTTTAAATATAGAGTTAAAAAATGACATTTTTCTATACTTCATTTTATAATAAAGTTACTTTATTATAAAGTAAACTATTGGAGTAAAATTTACTTTATAGTAGAATTACTTAAATTTTATGTAAATTATAGAGGAAAAAATAGTGTGCCATTGGAGATGCTCTAAGTGTAACAATACCGCCTGAAACAGATGCTCTAAGTAGGCATGGGCATTTTACCCGGACCCGAGGACCCGACCCGGTACCGACCCGAAAATACCCGACCCGGAACCGACCCGAAAAATTATAAGTACTCATATGTGTCTTTTTATTTTGGACCCGCGGGTCTTGGATAAGACCCGGACCCGACCCGAGATCCGATCGGATACCCGAAATACCCGAGATTTATTTTATATATTAGGTATATTTGGGTGATTGGGTATATTTTTGGTATTTCTAATCTTTTTTTAAGTTTTAGGTTCGTATTTTCGGGTATAATTTCAAATTTTGAGTGTAATTTTAGATTTTCAGAAAATATAATTTGGGTATTCAGATATTTTTTGAGTTTTCAGGTCTGATTTTAGGTAAATATTCGGGTACTTTTACGGTTTTTTGGGTACTTTTCGAGTTTTCGGGTCCAGTTTGGGTATTTCGAGTTTTTTGGGGTTTATATAACCGAACCGACCCGGATCCGAACAACACCCGAATATTATATGTGTTTTACGGGTACTAAAATTCTAGACCCGAACCGACCCGGACCCGACAAGACCCGACCCGGAACTGACCTGAAAATTATAAATATCCATATGGATCTAATTTCCGAGGACCCGAAAGATCCGGACCCGATAAGACCCGATCCGAACCCGACCCGAAGACCCGGATGCCCAGGCTTAGCTCTAAGTGTAACAATACCGCCTGAAACTTTCCTCCACTAACCAAATATGTCAAAAATTACATAGATTTTTCACTAAGCAACTTACGCATTGAATGATGTGCATTGTAGATAACCCAAAAACTTGTTGCAGGATATGTAATAGAGTTCGAGGTCCATACTCCTCTATTAAATATTTCTAGGGTTTTTAATAAGAAAAGTAACGTTTATGTAGTTGATAAGACAAATGATTCAAAACCTTAGGTTGTGCTGTTTCACACGTATAGTCGTATACTGCATATATATTATAGTGGTTTAAAATTATATATATATATGTTGAAATATATAGTAGTATATCATATATTTTTGACATGACCGTCATTCTTTTTGTCGCGTTTAAAAATTATAGTGGTTGTTGCACACGAAAATTCACTTCGAGTTACTAAAACCCCTATAGATATTACTGAAATAGAGTTATCTTATCTGTCTCTAAAAAACTAATTGTTGAGTAGTTTTGAACCTTTTACAAACCTGCACGCCTACACGCAACACATTCCTACTTATATTCTTATCCAGGCTGGACATTTTATCCACTAAATCAATTCGATCCAAAAAATTTAGATATCTGTAAATTTTCGAATCAAAGCAAGTATTTAAAAAAATTCCATAAAAATTAAAGTAAATCACAAGTATTAAAATTTTGGGAAGTAAATATCCGATCCGATTCGGCAATATATAAATATATATCTCGATTATATTTAGATTTAAAATTATAGAATTATTATCCTAACATACGATTTAATAAATTATTTTCACATTATTACTTATATAAAACTATTACATAAAAGGAAGAGAAAAATTTATGATAATTATAACTTTTTCTTAAGTTTTGTGTTATTATAATTGTTAACTAAGTTTAAAAAAATTATAAAATACGTAGATTCACTACTTCTTTTAATTTATATTATGCAAAAAAATATATTACAAAAATAAATTTAAAATTTAAGATTATTTCTATTAAACAAAACATATGAGATAATTGTAATTATTCTTAAATATCCAAAATATTTATTTATTTTTTGGATGTCCGTTTTTCCGTATATCCGTATTTTTTTGAAGCAAAGCAAATCAGAAAGTTATATATCCATAACATATAAAGCAAATCATAAATATTTTCAAAACCCCGGGTATCCGATTCGCTGCCTATTCATATCTAATATTGCAATCAATAAGCAATATAACACTATGTGCTCCAAAAACAAAGCAATATAAATCTTATACGAATTCTCGGATGGATGTGTTCATGTTTCTGGATCTTTGGTAACGTTTTAAAATGGAAAACTATTTCAATCACATTTGGGCCTATATTATCCAAAATGTCCAGAATATTACATCTATTCAGCTGTGTTAAAGAACAGCCACATGCAAACCTAAATCATAGATTCAAATCAAAACTGGAGGGACTCCCCCCCCACCCCACCCCAGCCCATAAATGCTCCAAGTAAAATCCATGCTCCATCACTAAATATAATTGAATTATAACCACGCATGCATGCTTGATTTAGTTACACGTGAAGCAAACAATAAAATCTCAAATTAATTGAACATTACACCGCTTATTATTTACCTGCATATATAAAAATGAAACTGTTTTCTATCGACAAGACCAAAAAACAGTTAAATCACGACAAGATAAATACAATAGACAGTACAAAAGAAAGATCAAGAAGATGAGTTTTTGGGGAGATGTATTAAAGTTTGTCATACCGGCTGGGATTGCGATTATTGGATTAACATGTCTGTCATTAATCGCAGTTGGTACTTATGGAAACGTGCGAATAATACAATCTGCTAGTACAAAAGATACAAAATTCAATTTTATGGGTGATATTGTTAATGTCTTGTTTTGTGCATGTGGCTCCGTTTTCTTCCTCATTGTCGCCTACATCTGCTTCACACGAGCCTTTCTTCGTTTCAGACATTCGATGCAATCCCAGAATGAAATTACTCCTGCATAGTTTTTCTAAGTATTTCCAGTAACACATGGGTGTCAGTGTGTGTGTGTGTGTATATATATATATACTACATTATTTTAATACTACACCACATACCTACATTAACATTTGCTTTCAAAATAATGTAAGATGGGAAATGTTCCTGCTGACGCACCAACCGACTCATGTGTTATGTATGCCCGAACACACACAGACCCACACATATGTGTGTGTGTGTGTATATATAGATGCTAATATGACTGATATTTGAAAACTCAGTTTCTTTTTTTTTTTTTTTTTGACTAAGAAAACTCAGTTTCTTACACCACATATATATCTTTACAGAATTTAAAATATAATATTAGCTACCTTTATTAATTTATTTTCCTTTTTATTTGGTAGTTTTTGTTAATTAGATTCGAATTAATTTCCATTTTCCACTAACATATATAATAAAAATAAAAAATTATAATTTTTAAAAATAATATTTTAATAATATTTATATAATGTAATTTCATTAAAAAGGAATGTTACAAAAACTATCATGATATTAATAAAAATAATAAAATTTAAAACATATTATTTTATAGTACTATTTTATTAATTTTATACATATAAAATATCGATACCTCAAGACATATTAAAATAAAAATAAAATATTAATTAATTTTAAAAAGTTATAATTTTGTAAATATATACGCATGAGATACAAAATATTGTTTTATATTTATAATTTATGTAATTTTTAATCAATCCACATTTTAGTTTATTTTATATGTTTGATTCTCAAAAAAAATTATGTTATACAAAATGAAACTAAAATATATTTAATAGAACAACCAACCTAAATTTAAATATTTTTTTATCAAAATATTAATATATTTAAAGAAACAAATTATTATGGTTGAATTCAAAGAAAGAGACGCAATCTAATATACTCAAGTGATAAATAAACCAACTAGATGTTACATACATAAAATAACATGTCTAATCCCAAAATAATATTATTAAATAAATTTACATATAATTATTTTAACTGAAAGTAAAAAACTAATCAGTTATTATAATATATATTTTAAAAAATATTTATATTTGTGCATGAGCACGAAAAAACCATCTAACTATATTTAATTAGCAGATAAGAGTTCTGAGTGAATATCTGAATTATTTTACTAAAAAATAGAGAGACAAAATTATATTTTGTTGGTGAATTCTTTAACAAAGAAATATTATATTAATAACTTCATGCAAAACTAGGAAATATATCAAAAACTTGCAGATGAAAAAAAGTAAATATATACATCAGGAAAACAAGATTTAGCTTTGAAAAAACCATTTCCAAAATATCAAAATGATGTTCTAAGAAATTTGTGAAAACAGCTGAAACAGTTGAGAGTCTCGGTTATTACCTGTGTTATTCGGTTCTTTTCCAGCGTTGGAAGCCTAAAACCATCAACCATCAACTCATATGTGAAAAATTTGATTAAAAAAATAATTCTCATTTAAATCAAATAATAAAGTGAATAAGGTAATGTTATAACTGAAAAAAATTATAAGATGAATTTTGGATCATTGATTTATGGTTTATAATACTATTTAGAGAAAAAAATAAATATTTGGAATTTTTATTGTAAAAAATTAGAAAAGTATTAGCAAAATTTTAATAAAAAGAATGAAAGAATAAAGAAAAATAAGAAGGAACCGAAAAATATGTATAATATGTATAATATGTGGGAAAATTAATATGATAATTACATATATAATTCCACAAACATTTGTTATTACTAAATATTCATCAATTGTTTTATATAAAAATTATAAAAAATTTACGACATTTTATACATAATATATATTTTCATATGATATTTATATCCGCAGATTCGTGGACAACCACTTAGTTTTATGCTAAATAACTAACTTTTATAGAAATATACTGCATGCATAGAAGAAAGAAGCCTATATATCATTTTTTTATTTGGTTACTGGTTGGGGCTACTTTGATAATGTTATTATTTTCATGTGCAACTTAGTCAACTTATGTTACAATATTTATATTCATATTAATCTATACTATTAAAGCAGAATCCTTAATAGGATTCTACCCTTTATTTTATCAGATATTTACAATGTTGTGCCATCCATAAATTTTTGTTTCATATAATTAATTAATTAATATTCATAAGCAAAACATTTTTTTACGTGTGTATATTCTTTAATTACCTATGTTATAACTAATTACTGCATTATAAAGTCACATTTAGATCAACCATCGTTATGCTTTTTAAAAATTGAAACACTCATAATTTAATATAATATTTTTTATCTTTCATGTAGAACAATTAGTTATTATAGGCATAGTATGAAATAACATATTATTTTGTATACATATTATTTGACACTGTATCTACACGGATGTTAGATATTACTTTTAAATGAATTATATTTTCTTTCATTTAATTAGCTGAATTATTTAAAATGTAAGAAAATTATACTACTATGAAAATATACTTTCATGTATACATTCAGATTGTTTTTTTTTTTTTGATCAAATCATTCAGATTGTTTTTATATTAAACTTGGTCACAAAACATTTTGATCATTCAAAATAAAATAATTTAAAAGAGACTCCTACATATAAATTCTAAGATTGCATTTCAATAAAAGTATTTAAAATATTTTGTTTTAATATATATATATATATAAACTAAGTGAATTCATGATTTAAAAGGTACAAGACAGATTGAAACAACATTTTAATACAACTTTTATCACAAATATATATATATATATATATATACATATATATATATATATATATATATATATATATATATATATGTATATATAAATAAAAGTATAAGAATAAACTAAAATCAATGCAAAACATTTTAAATAAATAAATACTTATAATACAGTTTTGAATAATTTTATAAATTTTAGTTCACCTAAGAAAAACAAGCATAATAAATTGTACAAATATTTTACAACTAAATAAAAACCTAAAATAAATAAATTATAACTTTTTACATGAAAATATTTAAACTAAAAATTAATCCCGCGCTTTTAAAGCACGGATCAAAATCTAGTCTATGCTATTAAAAAATAAACATTTTTAAAAAATTTACTTATACAAAGTTACTGCTTTTTCATTAAGTGATAGTATCTTGGTTTTACTTTAAATTTCTCTAACTGCAGAATAGTACTAATACTCTTACCGTTTCATATACATTTAATAGTGTAACACGTTAATTAAATACTTTTGAAAATATGTTCACATGGTATCAATGACTTCTGTTCCCGTAAGTAAAAAAAGTCAACCTATTCACCATTATATTATTTATACTACATAACCAAAGTTTTTTTTTGTAACAACAAAAAAAAAACTTTGGTTATGTAGTATAAATAATTAATGGTGAATAGGTAGACTTTTTTGATTAGCTTAGAGGAATAGATAATTTTTTGATTAGGTTTAGTGCCTACATGGAGTAGCTTAGAGGAATAGATAATTTTTTCCTCTGTTGGTTTGTACATAAACATTCTTTTTCATGATGATCAATAAATTTAAAATTTCATCAAAAAAAAAGTTTATAATTACATTTTTGATTTTTCAACACATATACTCTCGTTCTCTTTCTGTTGACACAAAATTTTCAGCAAAAAATATCCACATGAACTACTGCTCACGAATAAATATTTATGCCACATTGTATCTATATTAATAAATCATTGAAGTTTGATGCTACAACATAAAAATTTATAGGAGACTAACCCGGTACTTTAACATAAAAATTTATACGACTTCAAATGATAAAGGTGCATGATTCTTTTTTTTTTTTATAAGGTGCATGATTCTTATAATGCATGATTTACTTAGTACTTCGAAAATGTTATCAACATATTATAATTCCCTAGGCTGCACGAAACTATATACTCTATATAATGTCAAACTTACACATATCTATACTTTGTGAATTTTGGATATTTATTACTCCCTTTGTTTTTTAAAGATACATATTCTACACTTTTCACATATATTAAGAAATCACATTAAAAATGCATTGATTTTTGTGAATAACAATTTTCCATAATCTTTAACCAATAAAAATCCAATAAACACAATTAATTTTCTTGAAGTTAACAGATTTCATTAAATAATACATTGAAAAAGTAAAAAATGTATCTTTTTAAAACAATTTTTTTTCCTAGAACATGGATCTTTAAAAAACAGAGGGAATATAATTTAAAAATGTAAATTTGGCAACATTTAATATATTTCCTATTTTCTCAACCTAACAACTCTAAAATATTCTTATAATTTTATGCCGTTTTATTCATTAAAAATATCTAAGTCAAATAATTTGTTCAAAATATTCAAGTATTATAATAAATCATTTTCTAGATTTTGCATAAGATACTTACCAACAATTGTAAAATACGAAAAATTCTTCATCGAAGGTGATACTATATTTACATTCAAATATATTGACTCAGTTATAACAAATAGATGCATAAATTAATTTATGAAATTTGAAAAAAATATTTGATTGGCAGCGATTTATTAAGAATTGTACATCAAATTTATTTTTAAAATGTATTAAGAAGAATTCATAAATAAACAAAGATCTCAGTTTTGTTTTATGGCATATATACTTAAGGAAAACTTTCCTATTATATAGGTAACAATTAATCATTTAAGGGCCATTTTAAATGAATATATATTTAGCAATTTGAAAGCCTTTAACTATCTTAACTTATATTAAATGAAATAGTTATAAATAAAATTATATTTAATTTAGGTGATCAGTAATTATACTTTTAATGAAATACTAATTTTTTTCAAATATGCTATTACTATTTCTAAGAGAACTAAACACTCATTGACGGCAAAACATCCATCAAGTTTTTTACTTTTTCGGGTTATATAACTAAAACTATATACTTCCTCCGTTTCTTAAAGAGTGTCGTTGTGACATTTTTCACACAGATTAAGAAAGTTGTTGAAATATATGTAAATTGTAATTAATTATACCTCTTTGACCAATAGTATTTTAGATAAATAAAATTATTTATAAAATCAATGCAGTTTGCAATTAATTTTCAGCTGAAAGTTAGTATAATTTACATTGGAATTGTAAAGTGACACTCTTTGTGTAACAAAAAAATGAGTTTAGAATGACACTTATTATAAAACAGAGGGAGTATTTAACACTACAAATTAAATCGGGTTTATGAATATAATCACCAACTAATTATTTTTGCAGTTTGTTTTTTTAAAAGAAGCAAATAAGGCTTATGGACGTACAAATCAAATCGGCCTTATGGGTTTAATCCCCATACATTTTAACCAATGGATATTTATGCAAATTATAATGGTATGGATCCCAATTTTCAAAAAAAGAAAAAAATACACGATTACATACAATTTCTATGGTATGTATGATTACCATTGATTTTTTTGTTGTTACCTTAATTTACACGTACTTTTAATTTAATTTCAAGAAAATTTAAACCAAGAGAATATCCTATACCATATATCATTTTTATGTATAATATTATTTAACGATCAAAAATAAATGTGTACACATAAATTTTAAAAGTATTATTTAGTATGTCATTTATGCATAAAATTGATATGCCAAGTAAAAGCGTTTAAAATTAATTTAAAATTATCATAGAATTAAATTAATCTGAAAATAAAAATATAAACTTAATAACGAAAATAAATTAATAGTATCATATCAATAAGTTTTTATATTATAATTTTTATCTGAATGACATAATAAAAATTTCATCAAAAGTTTAAAGAATCACAAGTTTATAAAATATCAAAAAGTATATGAACAATTTAATAATAAAAAAACAAAAATATAATCAGATATTTTGCATTTTTTTCAGATCTCGGGTTAATAGTGAGTTTCTGGGTTTATATCTGGTTCTATTGAGATTTTAATTAACGAATTTTTCAATAAATCCGAACCGGATTATATACAAGGTACCTAGTCTATCGGTTCAACAACTGATCTGGATCGGATATAAAAACATTTTTTAAAACTCAAAATTATTATAGAACAACTTTTAAATTATTTATTATCTAATAAATGAAAAAATAAAATGGACATCACATGGTGCAATTCACAATCAATCACAACTGAGATCCGGTTCAATGTGTCAATCAAATTCAGTACATTACCAGCAATTTTTTAGTTAACATCAGAGTGTTGTAAGAATAGAAACTCAGATTTAGTTCACAAATCAGTAATCTTTAAGTTGATACTTTCTCTTTGCCGTTCTTGGAGTCTCCTCTAACTTTCTTGGACCTGAAGATACACCAAAGAGAAAGCTAAACTCATCAGACACTATAACAAGATACAAAGAGTTGAAACTGAAATTGAAGAGAGATACTTACTAAACAGCACCTTCTTCAGGGAGATTTCTGCTGTAAAATGGAAGCTCTAAGAGAAACACTGCCTTGCACCATCCTGGTAAGTTCCCATACACTCCTCTTGGTAAAGGAATCAGAGGACTACAATATCGAATTGAAGATAGAAACAAGTTAGCTATTTATATATAACACATCGTGAAGGTTTATTAAACTTTTTCAGTAACAAGTTCATATCGTTAAACCTTGTTTTCTTCTTATAGAATCGGTAATCTCCCAAATTGCCATACTTCTTGTCAGACGATGCCTGTTTATATTGAAATCAGCCATATGTGATTCATAAAATGTGCTGAAGTATAGAAAGTTAGTGACAGAACCTCAAGTAATGGTATGCCGCTGACGAATAGAAGCAGGACAGTGAGAAAGAGTGGTCCGAATATGACAAGATACTCTACACCTTCAAGAACAGGTGATGCAGCCACAAAGATTCCCCACCACAGTAATATCTGATGAAATATCCCACTAATACAGTCATTTACCAATTTATACAACAAAAAACTCAAAGATTTGTTATTATATATGGAAAAACCAACCTCACCAAAGTAGTTTGGATGTCTTGAATACTTCCACACGCCAGCATCACACCATTTTCCTCTGTTCTCTGGAGAGTTTTTAAAAGAGAGTTTCTGTTGATCAGCTGCAGCTTCAATCAAGAAACCGAAAACCCACATCGTCCAACCGATTACATCTGCGGGTTTAAGAGATCCTCCACCA
The DNA here is from genome assembly GCF_000801105.2 of Raphanus sativus. Classification (NCBI taxonomy): domain Eukaryota; kingdom Viridiplantae; phylum Streptophyta; class Magnoliopsida; order Brassicales; family Brassicaceae; genus Raphanus; species Raphanus sativus. The sequence continues at coordinate 3,044,352 of NC_079512.1, read as the reverse complement.
TCACTTGCGGCGTTAACAACAGTTACAGGTAAGCTCACCGTCCAAACCCACACGGCCTACAATGTTAAAAAAAAACTAGAAGTTAAGTAGTTTGACAGCACAAGCATCAAATACCAAAAGCAAAAAAGTTTACCTGGAGAGTCCAGAAAACTATTAATTTCACCAAATTTCCACGCATTTCATCAAAGCGTCGATCTTCCCCCCATTGTAAGATCCTAAAATTGACAAGTAATGCCATGTTAGTATGATCATAGATGCAATGAAATATTTTGTTTCTTGGTAGAGACCTCATTAGAAGAAATATCCCCAGGCGAAGTCCCCATACCACAACAAGCAATGTCAAGACAATCTGTGAGGAGAAAATAATTTAAGTGAGCACAGAAGGAAAACAAAACACATGTAAGAAAAACAGAGAGGAAGAAAAAAAAAAGACAAGAAGAGCTGAGACTTACCTGGCGAAAATGCCAAGTGGCTTTAAGAATAAGAGTCAAGAGAGCAATTATAACAAAGTTTGTGCTTCCTGAACATACATAGTTTAAGACGAAAACAAAACCTTGAGTCCTACGCGAACAAATACTTAAAGGACAAGAAACCTCTCTTATATTAGAAAAGTGAGGAAACTGAAGCAGGTTGTACCTGCAAAATCAGTGACTTGATCGATTTTGAAAAGAGCGGTGATTACGAAGAATATAAACTGGTAAGCCACCTGCAAAAAACCATGGCAAAGAGAAACAAGACAAGAACTCATCAGTAAGAAAAAAACAGATCGGATATGAATAAAGACAACCAAAAACATTATTTTCCAAGAAAAAGAGAAACCAAGATTGAACATGACAGAGAACTTACAGTAACAATGGCAGTGAGAGCCAGAAAGTGGGAATCGAGAACCGTTCCCATTCTACCCAACGGAAAAAAACAGAGTATTTTCCCGGAAATAATGGAACAAATAAAAATGGTGAAACAATGCGTGTTATTTTTCTTATTTGTTTCCGTTTATCAGAAAATCAAGAAAAAAAAAAGATTACGCAAACTTAAGAATAGTCGCCCTTTTAAACGTTCTTGTATGGCTGAGAGATTAAGATAGAGTTATGTGGATGCAAACTAAACACCGTGCCGCTTTACTTGGTACACCCAAAAAGATATTAAGAAAATGTTGAATAATACATGATTATAAGATACTTGGCGTATACTCTTCAATTTCGGCATTCGCCTTGAAAATCAAATATCTTATATATTAAAAGAGAAGTCATGACTTCTCATTGATGTGTGATATTTTAAAAAATGAACTACTTACTAGACTTGGTCACATAACATTTATCAATCATTAATATATTTTAATATCAACTGATCATGGATTATTAAATGTAAAAACATACACGTTTTCTATTATATGTTATCCAAATCAAAATGAACTATTATCATCATCACATATATAATACATGAATGACAAACAAAAACTAAAACATATAACGATAAATCAATATTTGAACGTAATAACATGAATCAATCGAAGTTTTTTCTTTGAAAGACATTGATCTATAACATATGAAACATTCAACAGTGCTATTGTTACTCAATATCGTTAATCAATGGTTTCTCAATGAAAAGGATTAGTGATGATCTATAACTCCATGTATATTCTGATAATGAAGTTCGTGACAAGGTTTGAGAATGACAGAGTTCTTCTCATGTTATAATCAACTCAGAGTTCATTCTTTGTATTCTGCAGTCAATGAAACAAAAGACAATATTTATGAAAAGGCCGCTTTATACAATTATGTCTATAGTTGTTGTCCAATCTTTTAATGAAGATTAATTGATCATAAGCTCTGAATATATGTTCATAAATTACTGGTGAAATTGATCGACTTGGAGAAGATGAAGTTATGTCATTTTTACGTCATTAAAATTTAAATTATATTATTAAACAATACCATCACTATATTTTCGTGATTTTATAGTAGATAGGATATTCAGATATGACCAGTGTTTTTATCATTTAGTTTAATCGATTGTATTTCATGATTTTATTTTCGGTTTGGTCTATAACTTTTTATTTCAAAAATGAATTTTCGTTTGGGTAAAAACATTTGTCGAAATAAAGAAATAACTATTTCTTGATAACCAAGCATAATCATAAATTCAAAGATCTTCTGATTCCTTTCAACTAATCCACGCAAAATCAAAGGTATCTAAACAGTATTTTCCAAAAATATTGTTTATGTTTTATAGCTTTCCGTTAACTACTCACCTAAATTACTGCATATTTCCATAACAACTACAAACAGAATTTCATATCTTTTATTCCATATCGAAATCCACAATAAATGAGAGATATTAACAACCGAATCATAATTAATCCATAAATCCAAGGTATTAATAATAGATCTCAAAGAATATACTCTCTTCAATACCCTAAAACTTAAGCAACTATATATATACCGATGTTAATACACTATTTTCTACATCACCTAAAAGTTTCTTCAACCATGTCTACAAATAAGACTGCTTCTATGCTTACCGCCATCAAGCCCTACAAAAATACTAAATTTTTAATTAGTTACTTTATAATTATAATAAATTGTTACATTACTAAACCACATTTCAAAAGTTAATGAGCTTAATAGTCAAAAACTAATGTCAACAAACAAAAATACATAAAAGAACATATAAATATACATGTTACATTTGACCTGTGTTTTTTTGATGAAAACAATGACATGAAATCACATACTTATGTAGAAAAAAAAAATATATACACATCAGAAAATATATGACTATAATAAAAAAAAAAAAATTTGGGAAAAAAATTAAAATTCACACCCGCGCGGTTGCGCGGGTCAAAATCTAGTTTGGTATTGTTAAATTAGATAAGAAATCAACAATCTTAAAAATCAAACATTTGGTATTGTCAAATTGGATAACAAATCGACAAATTTTATTACTTCCAAATATAAGTTAAATATCAAACATGTATATATATTTTAATACCTGTCATGTCACTTGACTTGTTACTTATTATTTGTTACTTGTTTTAGAATATACATAAAAATATCTTATTTTTATTCACATTATAACATAAATCAGAAAAAAATATATTAGGTTTGACAAAAGAAAACCCATTAATAAAAATAGGAAAAAGTAGATAACAAATATACTTATTTTGGTATGTGATCGTATTTGATTTTAATTATTTGCAAAATAATAAGTATTTTAGTGGTAAGTGGTAACTGATTTTAGCAAATACAAGTCAGATCAAGTAATTTGAAGGTATTGATTTTTTTCGAATACTTTATATAGCAGTACTTGTTTTATACTCATCAAAGTCAAATCTCAAATTAGATCTAGTTGAAGGTCCAAACCAAATAACAAGCGTTCTGAAAGTTGATTTTTTCGAATACTAGTTGACTACTTGTTCTGAAAGTTATCAAGTATTTGGCTTGTGTATATCCGTAATGTTGATATACTTGATCTTGGTCGGCGACAAAGATGCTTCCAACCCAAAAGTTAAAGGATACTTTCTTACATATTATATGTTCATGTAACTATTGAATCCGTCTATAGCAAAAAAAATATTCACGAAAAAGATATGCTAGATTATTTTACAGATTCTCTCCACATTGCACACAAGAAGTGTTGTGGAATTTTAATACGCTGATCTCTCATCTTGGAAACAATGGACTGTATCAACCTCAATGGTGTAAATGTGTAATCAAGTGTAGCAGATGGAGGAATCTGCAAACCCAGTCCGAATTTTACATTTTAATTTCCAAACCCTAGGGACGGTGGAATGTCACGTTAAGTTTACCTCCAGCTTCCATTGAGCTCAGTACATACTCTCTGCTTTTGCTATATGGTCTTGGGTCCATTACCATCGCAAGTGATTTGAGATTCCAAATGTATCGAGAAACACTTGTTCTGTTCCATGAACTAGTCCCTTTATATCAAACACTACCAAGTATCCTGAGCTTGGATTATCTCCGCTTTCTACTTGTAAATCATAACACCTGTCACGGTTCAAATTCCGTAGACAAGTAGCTTGCTTGGTAAGACGGTCTTCTTGTCACTTTATAATAAGTATATCTGAGTAATGGCATAGTAACCTTATCTTATTTATGTGATGCATGAATCTGGTTCTCACTCTCTACATAATACTTGGGCTTCTCTCTGTTCCGTTACGAAGTTGTTCAAGCAAAGGTTTGGCTCTCACTCTCACTCAGGATTTGGTTTTACAAGAAATCATTATTTATAAAAGCAAACCATACCCAAAAAGATATATATATACCAAGGACCAAACCACGTGACCCATACACCTGCACCAAATCTAACGGCTTATGGCGCGGATCGGAGGTACAAAGGAACCCAATTCGTAGGGTCAGGATCCGAGCTCCAGACAGAGAAGGCGCTTGTACATCGCATCCACTGGTTGGTTAAGTTCGGGAAGTGTCGGTCTATTACATCCTTCAAAGTCTCTGTTGTATTAACCCACTCTAGTCCTTCTTTAGTATACGTCTTCTCGTTGAAATTGGTCGTGAAAAAGCGATCTGCTTCTAACCTCCTAATTAATATTCAAGATAAGTAAGTTTGTTTCCTTGTGACGCAAGAAAAGTCTCTGTTTTTTTTTAAAGCCTATGTTTTAGGTAAATGTAGTGACCTGGAAGCAATGAGGAGGAAGATGAAGAAAGCAGTTTCACTAATGGCGAATCCTTTGATCTTCTTCTCTGCGTGCAACCCCACGTTTACATCAAGCTTGTCTATATCATCTTCATACACTTCCTTTAAAGCATCGATAGCTTCTTCATCATCTGTTTGATCTTCCCATTTTTTGATAGGACTCATCAGCAGATTCTTTCTGAATTCATTGTATCGAGGAACTCCTCTCTCCCGATCCCTATAAACTGTTGAAAAGATTCAAATCAAGTCAATAAGTATAGAAGAACAAAGAAGAAGCACTGATTGATTTGACTTACTCTCCAAGGCAGCCATATCTATAGGGTTAGGTCTATCTTCTCCATCGATATCTTGAGCCACAAGGTTTCTCATCCAGTTAGGGTAATTCCATAATGTCAACGCACCACAAGATTGGTGTCCCATTGAAACTAGTAACTGCTCAAACCCGATCCTAGAATCAGTTTTTCCTCCTTCCTTCCCGATTAGTTCTGTCATCGGTACCCTGTTAAAAACATCTTTCTAGGTTAACAAAAACCGCACTCGGATCCGACAATGTACCAAACATATTATGTGTCTTACTCTCGTTCTATTGCAGGGTTTTCTTTGTCTACATTATCAGGTTTCATATCTCGGAGAAGAAGTGTGTCTGGTAGTAGACAATGCATTCTGTAGACACTAACGAACTCTTCGGTCAACGAATAAGGAACTTCATGATCTCTAGGTTTCTTTAGACCAACTAATCCGCTAAGTATCGGTCCAAATCTTGCACCAATCTTGTCTTTCATTTTCTTCCCTAAAAATCCATACCAATTGATCCTCATTCCTGCAGTAAGTGTGTCTGTCTTCAGTAGTTCTACTGTCCAATCAATTGTGTGAATCTTAGCGATAACCGCTGCTGTCACCAATCTTGCAGTCCTGTAGAGTTTCTCATCATCAAAATCTGGATACCGTTCCTGAAAAAAGAGAGCTAAACTAGTCTGATTATGTATATAGAGATTCCTTGCGCCACAAGAAAGACGAAACCTATCTTACTTTGAGCATTTCACAGGCGGAGTTGTGTTCTTTAACAAAGAGGGCTTGCAATAGAGAGAAACCAGACCAGCTGTTTCTTATATCACCGGAGATTGGAACACCTCTGTCGTCTCGCTCCAACAAACCATCGCCGGAGATTCTTAGCTTCCCATCCTTGAAAACCCTAACTCTTTTCATTCCAGCCTCATCATTTCCATATATTACACTCCCGTCCCTGTTTCCAAATTTTCCATTAACATTAAGCAGTTATTAAGCACAGATTTGATAACAATTACGCACCACCATGGGGTTCTAGTGTTGACAGCACCAGATTTGTGGTGATCACCGGAGAGAACTTTCTTTGTTTTGAAGAACTTAAATGATTTCAATGGACATCCCTTTGCTACTTCTTCTGGAGCTTCAAGCTCGATCTAGTTGAGGTTTTAAAATGGTAATTGATATAAAGTTGAGGTCAATAATTTTAAATGCTGAATAATTGAAGGGTTTGTATTCAAAAGTATACAAACCTGGTTGGTGTCTTCTAAATGATCAACCCAGTCATGGATCATGAACTGAATCCAAGAACAAGCTATCACGTTGAATTGGTCTCCATTGTCTATGAATCTTTTTCTCGCTAACAATTTTGTAGCCACCACACTTGGATGTGGGTCCAAAATCTGTAACAGTCAAACCATTATAAGTTATAGTAATATAAAATAATTAATGATTGTTCAAGAAATGATCAGCCGTTTTGCCTGTATACAGAATAATGTTTCTTTAACCGAATTTTAAATAAGGAAAAATGTAATATAATTTCATAGATGAATATCTACTAACCATGCCAAAAAAGCACATTCATATCAAACAAAAACTTTATAGCATGTGAGAAAGTTACATAAAGTTAAAGCAAAAGAAGATCATACATCATGATTTCAACAACTAGTGAGTACAGATAAGAACAGGAAGTGTGTCAGTGTGTCACAAAGTTGGTCCTATCGTTTCGTCATGCTACTATCAATTCGGTATTTATAATAGATGTACAATATTTACTACACAAAATTAATTTTAAACTAGGCAATGTGCATGGTATGTAAATTAAGTTGTGAATATAAATAAATGAAAAATCTTACGGCGTACTGAGAAGTACATGGAGGCATATTCCGGCCAATAAATGTGCCTTGGCTACCGATAGAGTCATCCGAGGGGTGGTTGCACTTGCCATTAGCCGTGCGATAAGAAATCTCAGCTGTGTCGTAACCCTGACCGTTTATTCCACCGACATGTATCAGATTGTAACGTTGATGTAGATGTCTTCGTATCCCCAAGTAAGCTACTCCCAATAGCACTGGAAATCTATGCCATAATCCTAACTTGTCTACTAGGTGCACAATCTATATGGTAATTAAAAGAATAAATATACTAATTAATCATAATAAAAAAATCAATCGTCAAATAGTTGTGATTATTAATTTGATAATTATCCTAGAAGATGAATCATTGTCGTTTATATAAATAGACAGAGAGGTGTATACTTACGTTGAACAGAAAGGAATCAAAGAAAGACATCTTGGAAACAACATGCTGAAGCTCAGGATGAAGAAACCAGGATGAAGATAGAGAGAAGCCCATTTTTTGGCCTCTCAAATTTTTTTTATGGGTTTGGATTATTTGTTTTGCTTTGTGCTTTAAATGATAGTCACACAATTGTAATGGTTGAATTCGCACGATCACTCGCAATGTATTTATATAGACCCACACGCATACTCGTTTACATATATATACATGTATGTAGAATGAATTGGTATCATTTTCTGTTAAATAATTAGATTAAATAAGTCGATGAGTCTTAGACGAGCATTGCATTGACTAGGAGAGTGACTAACTAGAGATATCTAATTAAACATTTTACTATACTAAATTTGACTACTGGAATTATTTAAACAAAGAGAATGAATATACTATCTACACATAAATGGTTTAAACAGTATAAAATCTTGGTCAAACTATTGATATTCATTCCTTATTTAATCAACCTTTCTGATATCTATACTATTAAAACAGGATCCTATTTGAATTTTTACCTAAACCTACCCCTCTATTATAAAGAAGTCGCATGTTTCATTAAGAGTATTTCTGTTATTTTGTATCATTTTCAATTAATGAATCTCTTAATTATAGGCCAAACTTTTTTTGTTCCTTTAATTTCACAGTTTTGGACCATTTGGGTCGATTTTAATATTTATCTAAGTTCACATTTTTCGTTTGGGCCATTTGCGCCAAGTTCTAATATTGATATTAACAAATATTTACACATAATTATTATTATTTATTTTTCTCAATATAACTAAAACTTTCTGAAAATATTTTAATATTGATAATGAAAGATTTAAAATTGTTAAAAGAATATAATATTAATTTATCCACAAGTTAAATCTGTTAAAAATTATATCTTTCAAAAATTCAGTACATAAATGTGAAAATTGATTGAAAAAATTAAAAATACCACTTCAAATTTTTGAAAAAAATCAAGTTCAATTTTAAACATAAATACCCATTTATAAAATAAAAATAAAAATAAAACAATACAATAAAAATAAATGAAAAATATTTTATTTCACAAACTTATTCAAAATTTATAAAAAAAAGAAAACAAACCCGCGCTTTTAAAGCGCGGGTCAAAACCTAGTTGATTATTATTAGAATAACTTCTACGTATTATACAACCAAAAAACTTAAACGTATAAGAAATAATATTTTTTATCAAAAAAAAGAAAGAATATTTTTTTGAACATTAAATTGTTCATATTGTTGTTGATATGATACTATGATACTTGATAGTGAGTGTATCCATGGTCATTTCATGAATTATTGTTGCAGTTACACACACATACAAAGGCATGCCATTTTTATTTTATTCCTTATCCGACAAATCTTCATATATTGCATTATTACAATTGTTATTTGATCAATAAAATATTTGATCAATTGATGATGATAGTGGTGAATCGTAGCTTCATATTCAATTCATGCATTATTGATATCAGATGGCATGTCCGGCCAATTATTGTATAGTAAAATATATCAAAACTAAACCCTTTCTCAAAAAAAAAAAATACAAAACTGATTTTTATTTCTATTTAAAATTTTAAGGATAAATATCAAAGTTTTTAAAAGTTATACTCCATCCATTCATAGAGTGTTATTTAGAATTTTTACACACAAATTAAAAAAATTGTTAATTTTTCTATCTAATCTCAATTTAATATAATTTTGTTTGATTTATTAATTAATGAATTAAAATAAAAAGAAAATTTGTATAAAATATGCATTGAGAATATAAAACGACACTTACAATAAAACAAAATTTAAAAACTAAAATGACATTTAACACAAAACGGGAGTAAAAAGATGTTAATATTGTTCGTTTTTTTCCTTCTGTTTTACCAAGAGAATGTTTGCATTGCAGTGCTTGAATTTCTAGAAATAAATTTAAGTGGGTCCCGAATAACCACCTGTATCATTAATATATAGGCTTCGAATGGTATGATGATCAAAGAAACGTAAATCAAATAGAAAACACCGATGACAGATCAATCAGAACAAATGCAAATCAAATTGATAATACAAAATAAATAAAAATTTAATTATTTAAGTTAATTACTAAATCATCATTTTATATTAAATATTAAAAATTAAAAGTTGTTAACTAAATATCTAAAATACAAATTCTTGTATATAATAGATATATATTATTATTAGTTCTATGTTAATTATTATTAACAATAAACCTAAAAAGAACTAAAAATATATTTCTCATGCCATCTTTCAAAACAAATACTATAAATATATTTCTCTATCAATAAAAGTATTATATGTTTTAGTTGCGAAGTTATAAAATTTAAGAAGATACGAAATAACATGTAAGAAAAGTTAAAATATTATTTTCAAATACAATAATAAAATCTAAACATCACTTTTAAAACTTGGCGACAATAAAAAATTATATACATTTCTATTAACATATTTAAATAATATATTAAATGAAATAAAGAAAATAAAAAGTGTTAAACTGTATTTTTAAAATATTTGTATTTGGTTCGGAATAAAAGAAATGAATTAAATGGTTCTATTGGTCATCACTCATCAGCATGTTTTAGCTTCCTTTCTTCTTTTCCCGTTTTAATGAGTATTAGGTCAATCTACATTATTAATGAACTTCAACTAAAAATGAGAATAGAAAACAAAATGCAGAATATCTAAATTTAATCTGCATTTAAACTGTATTACATTCAAAACCTATATTCCATGTTTAGTCGTAAGTAACCTCCTTGTATATACTTTCTCAGTATATAAAGATATGATATTTATTTTTATTATATATAAAATAGTGATGTTATATATTTAATTAATAATTTTCCTAATAAAATATAATTCAAATTGTAAAAGGAAAGTGATTGAAATTTGTTGAGAGCCAAATAAAATTTTAATTTAATTAAAACTAAAGCCAAAATAATATATAAAATAAATATTTTATTTTCTTAATATGTGTGAATAATAACGATATATATTTTATATTAAAATAAAATAACATTTTTATTTAAAAAGTGTATTTACTAATATAAATGTATATATTTAAAACTAAAATTATAGACTTAAGTTGATATTTATCTATTTTGTAAAATATTAAATCAACTTGTATAAAATTAAGAAATTTGTTTTTATAATTTTTATGATTATCAAAAATTAAAAATAAACAGTGTTTTTAAAATTTGTAGATATTGAAAAGAAACTATAGTATTAGGATTAAAAATTATTTTTTAAAAAATAATTCATAAATGTTTACAGAATTATTTAGTAATATAAATTATATTATTATAAAAAAAGAATTAAATAATGTTTCAAACTTGTAAGATATTTTTATTTTTTTTATTATTATATTATAAATGTTTATTTGAATGTGTTTACTTTAATGATAATGTACGATTTGTTACCATATTTTATAAAGTTTACCAAAAATATAAATCAAAATGCAATTGTCCATGTCACAATTAGCCATAAGACATGTCATTGTTAGTGTGTTATTTCATATTTTTAGTGAAAATATTTGTATAGAAAACACATAAGCTAAATTTGAAAAATCACTTTAATGTCTAAGAGATTATATATCTAACCATTTTATTAAAATTTGTTTGGTTGTTACAGATGAGAAAGGAATACATCAACCTGTCACAATTTTAGGGAGATGGTGTTTTATAGATGGCTCGTGGAAAGATAAAGATTTCTTCTCGCAATAAGGTTGGTTTAGTACTCTGAAAGGATTTGAGGGGTTAATGGGTGCACGAAATGTACGCGCAAGTATGTCACCGCTTCATTCGGAGATGGAGGCTTTAATTTGGGCAATGAAGTTTGTGAAGAATTTGCGACAGTTTCAGGTTACGTTTGCGACAGATTGTTCTCAATTGGTGAAGATGGTTTCGGAACCAGAGGAGTGGCCAGAGTTTGCAAGTTATCTAGAGGATATTAAGAGTTTACAAAGTCGTTTCGAGAGCTCACAGCTCATTCATGTAACACGGACGGAGAATTTAAAGGCGGATCATCTAGTACGTAGTGTCCGGCAGCAATCATCTTTCGTCGTTCATATGGATATTGAACTCCCAGTTTGGTGTACAAAATCTAGATGAGTCTATATGTTGTTGAAGACAAAAAAAAAGGGAATATATATTTAATATTTGCACCCAAAAAGATATATGGTTTTGTAGTAATTGCCGAGATCACATAAATTCTGGTTTTGAATATTGTTCCCTTATATAAACCTACATATAATTATATGGGTTTACCTACTCACGTAAGTTTTGTTGATGTTTACTATATATACTAGATCATGACCCGCCCGGTCGGGCGGGTTTTCATATTTTTTGGAAGCATGAGATATGTTTTTTTTTGTTATGAAAACTTTTTATTTATTTTTTTGTACATTATAAAGTTAATTATTTAAAAAACAATTATTACATAATTACTCGGTGAATTTTATTATATTCTGATGTCTAATATATTATATGTGTCTGATATATAAATAAAAAGTGTTTAGTTTCGTCATTTTTATTATTATTATTATTTTGGAGGTGATCGTGGATGTGTAAAGATGATGTAGAAGATCAGTATTTATAGTTTAGTTTTAGGGTAACAATATTGTACCACCAATATATTAACTAAACCAATTAAGTAATTTATAATAAATACCAAATCACAGTATATGGTTACCGAGATATTATTATAATTGTAATGACTTGGTGAATGTGTTTTTCCATAAAATGTTTTCTTTGAAAGTAAAATTCGAGATATCTATATCTGTTATGTAAATAATTATATGCATCGAATATATACTACACAAATATTCTCTAAGGCAATTTCCCAATATATCTTATTAGCGAAATCACCCATAATTGTAAATATAGAATTGTGGGTCATTTTGTTAATCTATTAAACAGGTTTTATAAATAAATTTAATATTTTTAGTGTTATATATTTTTAGTTTTATAATAGTTATATTTATATTTATATGTCTGGTTAACATTATTATTTAGACCCGTGCATATACACATAATTTCAATTTTATTAAGATATTAAACTAATATAAAACAATTAGTCAAAAATTTGTTAAAATTTTGGTATTTTATATATTTATGTAGACAAAAAAGTATAATGAACATTTACAGTAGACTAAATAATAAAATTTGGTTTTATTTTATTTTGTTTTTTTATAATAAAATTCTAATTAAAATTATTTTATAATAAAATTATAATCATATGACTATTTATAATAGATAAAAATGATACTTCTCTTTTAATAGAGAAGATATATTCTCAAAGAAATGTTTATATGTATTCTTAAGGTTTGGTGGTATTAAATTCAATTTTAATAATATTACACATTACGTAATATAGAGGTAAATAGAATATGTACATATATTTGTACATAATATGTTATGTAGAACCCGAGGATAATTTTAAAAAATAATCGTATGCAACTATGCACTAACTTAAATAAAGAAAAGATGGAGTTGCTTATCCTATGATTATAAACATGAATATATTTCAAACCTTTTAATTAGCGTTGGACCATTTATTTCCTAAACTAACAAAATAAAAGAAAGAGTCTTAATCTATTAATGAATTCATGTGGATATCATATACCTATATAAGAGAGTGTGCATTTAATTTAAAATCTTACAAAATAATAGTTAGGTCCATTACAATGTTTCTATTTTAATAAGATAGATATATAAAGGAGTTTTTCTCCATCATGCTCAAAAATATTAGTTTTAAAATAGTATTTTTATTTTAAATGAGAAATTATAATCTATATTTGGACATTATTATTTTGGATTTTAATTTCAACGGGTAGAAAAAAATCATAAACGTATTATTTTCATTTTATTTATATTTCAATATAAGAAAAGTTATATTTAATTTATATTTTAATAAAATAAAAGTTATATTTTATAAAATATTCAGCGATTATTTATTTTAAATATCTCTTATTATATAGCTTTAAATATATATGCACACATATTTAAATATATAAATTTTAATATATTTCGAATTTTGTTTGTTTTATATAAACATGTTATACTGCAAAAATAAATTTGTTAATTAACCTGATAATAACTAAATTTAAATAAAATTTTAATGATTTGAAAGGAGTGATATCTCTATAATATTATTTGAGAAGTCACTTTCATATGTGGCGTTCTCACGTTAATTTTAAAAATGGTTAATGACATGCATAATCTTTGTAAATTAGAATTATTATTCATATATGTCAACATTAAGAGCTTTTTGTTATATTTCCTTTTAATAATATTTTCAATTTTAATTTCATTTTTATTATTTTATCACAAAACCTATAAATATAAAAAAAATTCACAAAAATATATATTACAAATAAGCTAATTTCCCAAAATATAATTAATTAATATATTAAATTATCATGAAACCGTTCATCGATCACCCAAAAGATAATTAATATACTAAATGGTCATAAAACCGATCATAGATCATTAAACATATCAAACTGATCTCAATTCTAATACTCCAAATCAGAAGTTCAGTTGAGTGAATAACATAGTATTGTTTTATATTTAGTTGTTATACATGTAAAATACAAAATGAATTAAAGTTTATATATAAGAACATAATATTAATTTAATTTTATAAATATTCATATCCCTATATTACCAATTTAATTATAAAACTAAAGTAAAATATATAAAATTATTATAATTTCTTTATATTATAAATGTTTATCCGTGCATGGGTACGGGAGAATCACCTAGCGTGGAATAATAAGGAATGTGTACAAGAATATTTTTTTACGAATTGTGAAGGAAAAAATACACATGATATGTGGAATTAGGATCAGTGTATCTATAGGATAGTGATATGAAATAAAACCGTACATATAACACACTAGAAGGATACAAGTACAACGACTTATTACCACGCGCGTGGCGGCTGTCTTGCTATGGGTAAAACACCGTCCAATCTCTAATAAGAGCTTCTAGAGCATTCAGAACATGATTAATGAAGTTTTCTTATGACAGAATATAATAAATTGTCTCTTAATTTTTAACTAAAAAAATTAAGAACCAACTCTTAAATATCTTATTTAAGAATTGGTTTTTAATTTTTTTAGTTAAAAGCTAAGAAACTTTTTTTTTATTCCGCTAAGAATCTCACTTTAAGAAGTCCCTATTAATCATGCTCTCAAACCATCACTCAACCTCCTTCAAAGTTCAGCAAACGAATACAAGGAACTAAAATCAAAATCCAAAAATTTGAAATGTTGTCGAATCCTCGAAAACAATTCTTCCGAAGGGTTGAAAATTTATTTATAGGTACTGTACGTTGTGTGTTTCTTATCTAAACCATTCTTCAAAACTTTTCTTTTAATTATAATTTTTTTGTGAACCAACACAAATTAACTTTGAAGAAAATAAAAAGCAAAACGCATTGAGCCAAATACTCGTTTAGGATTTCTTTTTATTGTGTGAATAAATAATTTTACAAACCCTTAGATCCGTATTTATAGTAGCCTCAAAATTCAATTTCCTTTTCCCTATAGGAATATATACTTATATAGAAAAAATAATTTTTCTAAACCGAAAAGCATACCGTACCAACAAATGCTGAGTTTTTACGGGTGCACATAGATTTAAGACACAGATGCAACAAAATTTAATTAAAATGCAACCCAAAACATTGACCAAAATAATAATAAATAAATAAATGCAACCCAAAACCATATACCAGAACAAGGCTCCCGGCTAACTGTGGGAGAAACAGTAATCCTCTTTAAGTTCTTACTAGATTTTGATCCGCACAACCGTACAGTTTTTTTAATTTATATACTAAAATGTTTTATTTTATATAACAAAATTTACCAATAACTTATATATTATGTAATTCTATAATAGCTATGTTTATGTGGCTTATATATTATTACTACAAAATTTTGTATTTTTGTAACGAAAATTATTTTGGAAACTTTATTATGTAACAATATTACTTTACATACTTTTTTATTTTAAATTTAAATTTTTTTTGAAAGCAAACTAAATTGGACCTCTATATTAGAAAATATTTTTTTGAGATACTGTAAAGAATTTCTTTTAAAGAAAAACTATAATGCATTGTACTTCAAAATATGTTTGTAGTAAATATCATAATTGAGAAATACACTAAGTTATCAGTGAATATATAATTATAATACTTTATATAATTTTTAAATTTCCATGTATAAATCAAAACTAAAATAAAATTTTAATTTCTTATTA
Source organism: Raphanus sativus (assembly GCF_000801105.2). Lineage (NCBI taxonomy): Eukaryota > Viridiplantae > Streptophyta > Magnoliopsida > Brassicales > Brassicaceae > Raphanus > Raphanus sativus. The sequence continues at coordinate 3,028,834 of NC_079512.1, read as the reverse complement.
TATTTTATGATAACTAAAATTAAAATTAATTACTTTTGGATATAAAATTTAAATTGATTCTGAAAATATTTTTAAAAGAATTTTTAAGAAATTTCTTTAAAAAATATTTATTCGTGTTCAATTAAAAATATAAAAATGGTCCAAATTAAAAAAAATCACGCATGAAAAATTCATCACTACGTTATATATAATAAAATATTAAATATTAAAATCAATACATTTTTGTTAACACAACATCTATATAAATATACATACATGTATAATGTATAACATAATTAACAATAATAACACTTATTATGAAAATACAATAGTGTTAGGATTTTAATATTTGAGTTGATTTTATTATTTGTATGGTGAAATTCTAACATTATTTTATTTGCATAATAAATGTTAACTATTATTATTATTATTATTATTATTAATTAGATCATATGCAGGTATTAACTCTAGAATAATTAAATATTATTATTATTAAGTAGATTGTAAATGGTTATATGCAACTATAATTATATATTGATGGAATAAATATATTTTCGAAATTATCCATGTCTAATAATGTTTTGATGGAATAAAAAGAGAATTAAATATATTTTTAAGATATTGTTATGAAAATACAAAAAAATGTAAGCATATTTCTAGGGATGGTCCATTTAATATATCACACATAAAAAAAGTCATGACTTTTCTTTTAATAGTATAGATAAATAGATAAATTATTATTAATAATAATAAGATCATATGCAGGTATTAAATCTAGAATAATTAAATGTTATTATAACTAAGTAGATTTAAATGGTCATATGCAACTATAATTATATATTGATGGAATAAAATATTTTCGAAATTATCCATGTCTAATAATATTTTGATGGAATAAAAAGAGAATTAAATATATTTTTAAGATATTGTTACGAAAAATACAAAAAAATGTAAGCAAATTTCTAGGGATGGTCCATTTAAAATATCACACATGAAAAAGTCATGACTTCTTTTTTAATAGTATAGATTTAATAAATACGTATATTATTTTTCAAATACAATAATTTATTTTAAATATTTTTATCTTTTATATTTATTATTTTAAATCCCCACATGTATTTGTTGATATTTATTGTATATCTATCTTTTGGACTTGCCTTAAATTATTGGACGAACTAAAATATACGAAGTCCAATAAATTTGAAATCATTATATTTAATTTATATATTATTAAAATTATTTTATTTAAATTATATAGTTTTAAAATTATTTCATATTTAACTTATAGAAACAAAAGATTTAGCAATTTTATTTGATGTTTATAAGAATTCTATAATATTCATATACACTAATCTTTTGGAATTTAGTATTAGTTATTTCAACTTATAAAAAATGAACTAAATAATATACGATAAAATATTAATATGCACACTAATCAACGATTCAGTGAATTTAAAGAACAAAAACCTTTTTAATTGATCAATATAGTATGACAATTTATCAAATGGGTTATTCCAATGTAAACTAATTCCATGTATATTCAGTTATCATTTATCGACAATATACTACGATAACGGCTATGTTTTAAAATAGATACTGTGTGAGTAGTTAACTTATTAATTTCGTGATCTTGTAACTTTTTGAATAATGTTATTGTCACCATAATTATAGATACATTATGAGGATTATATGGCAGTTTATAGATAACCAGTTAGTATTTTCTTGGGACAGATAAATCATCTTGTTTTGGAAAATATATTATGCGTCTTTTTGGAAAAAATAAATATTAGACGTCTTATAATAAACATATTGACTAAAACATCACTCGTATACAATATTTTGATATATGTATTGTATTACATGTATCGATATTGTGTTACACTTGTGATTAGTTGGATTTTATAATGTATGATTTATGTAGATTGTATTAAGAAATTATACAACTGGTGGCTTAGGATGATCTTAAGAATGTTAAATATATTGTTTCAAATATTATATTCTGTGTTAAGACAACCGATTTGGTGAGAATCCCATCTATTAATGTATCAGAAATGATGGTCAAAACCGGTTAGGCCGATTTTGTTTTCTTTATTAACTACATAAACAATAAACAGGACCGGTCGTGCAGGGAAGAAGAGGTGATACTTTTGGTCCCCAATCATGGCTAAGAAACATTGTCAAACTTATTACTGAACCAGTCAATTCTGATTTTGATTGATTAATAAAATATTTAAACCAAGATGTTCGTTAAGGAACCAAAGTCAAGCAAAAAAAAATGTTCGTCAAGGAGAAAATGTTACAACCATCGAGAGTATATTTTGTAATCCTATTTACTATAATCGAGAATATATTATGTAATTCAATTAAAGATAACATAGTTTGATAAATGAAACCGCTTTTATAGGTGAAGTTGTTATTATAATGGATTATATAAGATGTGATATTTTAATAGTGCAAAATATTAATAAATGTTTCATTTCTAAGAAAGATCTATTAAAAAAAATCACACATAAATTAAAACTGTGACTTCTGTTTTAATATATAAGATTTATACTAGTAGGTTATATAGTCAGCGATTAACCAAATTATTTTCAGGAAACCAAAGACATTGAACATTATAGCTATAAAGTGATAATGTATTGGTTACTGGTATGTCGTAAGTATATTTAGTTTTTTTTTTCTTTAGACGAAGTAAACCATGGTTTTAATATATCCAGGCAAGATATATAGATACTTAACTAGAACCACTATAGCACTATATTTAACTGGCATAGATTTCTTTTGAGAATTTGGACTTAGTTACAAAAAAAAAATTGGACTTTCATCTCAAACCAAGTTGAAATGATAAGACACGACAAGTGTAAGGATGTGTGTTAGAGCATCTCCATTGGAGGTTTGTGCACAAATTCCAAAAAAAAAAATATTATAATATACAAAAAGGAGTGAACCTGCCCCTTGCAGTCTCACTTGGAAGAGACGATATCATGAGAATTTCGTGGGCCCCACGACACGTGGCGGCCCACGATTGGTTCGGTTCTTTTTTTTTTTTTTTTTTTTAATAAATCCAACGAAAAAAATAAAATAAAAAATTAATTATTTGCATTGGAAATTGTGCCCTCTTAATCTCACTAATGGAGATGCTCTTAGTGGTGTGTCGTAAGGGTTGACTAGGATGAAATGAATGAGTGAGAGCGAAGGACTCGTGACCTAATAAAGAGTTGATTACTTAATAGGTCACTTTTTGAGTTTTGTTTGCATCCATAGCCACTTCCCACTTGAGAAACCTTTTGGACTTTTTTGTCCTTCCCACTTGTTAGTATTGTTTTTGTTGAGTTAGCTTTTAAACACTTGCGAGGTTTTTTGATAGTTAGATTTTTATAAGGACCACAAGATCGTAAAAAAATGTTAATATGACGTCTCATATTAAAATCAACAGTATAGCATGTGACATGCTTCCATATTTCATATATTTCATGGATGTGGATGCTATCGCGTCCACAAATACATGTTCAATCCATATAAGTATGTTATGGTTTTTCGGATTTGTGGATGGAGAAAAATGAATAAACATTATGTGGATAGACGACCATTATGTGACGAACAAACATTATGGATACAGAAATAGTGGACAACAAAATAGTGGACATGTAAATTATAGACAGACAAATGTTACAAAAATGAGTGTTATGGACGAGAACACAACCTGTAAAGAACTAAACATATACTTAATTTAACTTTGTGGACAAGATTTTCTATTATATAGTTAGTCGGTAAGTTCCATTAACAAATTTTGTTAGAGCTGTTTATTGGAAAGTGATCTGATGATTCCAGTGCACTTCTGAGAAATATTGGTGATGATCTTCTAAAGATCAATATTTAAAAATAAAAGTGAATTGTGGATAAGATGCATAAAATGTATTGTGGACAAGGTTTTGAAAGAAAATATGTTAACGAAAATATGTTAATGTGGCCTATTAAACTAAAATTTGAAACTTTCTTCTGATTGAGCTTACATGATTGTTTCTCCACGATAGTGATGTTGAAGTTCTTCCTTGTGAAAAAAGAAAAAAATCTCTCCAGCAACTTGCTTTGGCTCCTTCTTGACTCATTTTCTTTCGCTGGCAACAAAGGTCTTCCTCACTATCTGAAAAAAAAAATCCAAACATTGGTTTCAAGAGTTTGATGGTGAATCAGAGTAAGAGACCAAAGTTCGAACCTTTGATTTGACGGAGCGTTTGATAAGAGACCAAAGATCTGGAACTGAAATAACGAACAAACCCAATGACGTGTAGTACTTAGCCAACGAGTAACCACCACAAGTCTCTGGCTCTCCGCCATTATCAGTAATGAACTAGGTTTTTGTTCCCACAATTGATGAATCTGAATCGCAGCATTGAGGGGTTCCACAACCATGGCGGTTACAGGGGAGACTCTGTTTCCTTCCGTCACAGTCTCGTCTCCACCCTTTGATTACTATATCTCTTGAAGTCATCCATGGACAAGCCAACGACAGAGAAAACAGCTTCGTCGCCACAGGCCCACAGCTGTCATCAAGGTTGCGTGGACAAAGATTATTAGACAAATCAAATCGGAGATAACAACCCTGCAGCTCATCCACTCTCTCAAACTCCAACCACGACATTTCCCAATCTCACCCACGAGAGATCCATAACTCACTCACTTATGTTCTTGAGCTCACCCACGGTGAATCCTAAGCTCATCGATCCACCCTCTGAAACTCCATCACAGCTACCCCGAGCTACCCGATCTCGCCGACGTCGAATCCCTAGCTCATCCACACTCGGAAGCAAAGCAAATCTGTGATTAATAGAGAAGAAGAGAATCAATGAAGCGTTGATTGGGAATATGGTAACTAGAAAACAATTCGAGAGAGATGAGTTCGGCAGCTGAGAGAAAAGATGAAATAAGGAATTAGGGTTTGAAAGTTGATTTTGAAATGGTAAAGTACACAGATAGAAAAATATGGGGTCCACTAATTTTGAAAACGTAAAGTGAAAATAAAGAAAAAAGCCTCAAGAAATTGGTTCATTCTTTAGTCAGAGGGCACTAAAGTCTTTGCCACACTATAAAGTATGTCTCCAGCTAGAAGTGGCTGAAGATGATATAACAAAGTGAGAAAGTGGGCTAGAGAGTAAAAAATTCCCTAATAAATGTGTAGATAAGCTCTTAATATGACATTTATCTGTTTTTCTGCTTGAATCTCGGTTTTTATATTAAAGTAGAAAGCATAATTAATATATGTCACTATATATTATCATAATATTTGGCTGATTTCAATTTTAAATATTTTAAAAAATCTGAATACTGAATATATTTCCTAATTCTGTGAGTTTGTCTGTTTAGTAACGCAATTAGATTTTTTAGATGATCGTGACAGGACACCACCAGTATTGATAACAAAACATGCAATTTTATTTTCTAGCTTGGTCTCTAACATATTCGATTTTGATTAAATTGAATGTAACCTTTACTTGCTCATGGTCTTGATTTCGTTTTCAAGTAAACTAGATTTTGACCCGCCCTTAAAAGGGCGGGTATATGTTTTGTTTTACATTTAAAAAAAAAAATTTAATATATGTATTTTAGTTATATTTATGTTTTTTATTGTATAGTATTTCTTTTAATGATTAATAAGATGTTTTAATCAATACTATTAAATTTGGAACATGTCCAATTGATATTAGTTGAGTTCAATTTAAAATATACTCGTCTTGATAAAAAACAGGAACATGACCTATTGATATATATGCGATCCAACTATTTTAATACAATTATTAAAATCTTTTATTAATAATTTTTAAAAATATTATATAATGAAAAACACAAATTTTAAATTTATAAAAATATAAGACAGAAAATATACCCGCCCTTTAAAGACGGATCAAAATCTAGTCAATATTATTAAAATAAGAACATGACCTATTGATATAAGTGTGGTCCAACTATTTTAACACAATTATTAAAATCTCTTATTAATTTTTTAAGAGAAATATTATGCAAAGAAAAACACAAATTCAACTAAAAACACAAATATAAATATATTTTTTAAAAATGTAAAAGAAAAAATATATCCGCATTTAAAATATCTGGTATATTTTTTGTTTCTGAGAGGGCGAGTATATTCTGTTTTATAATATATTTTATAGAAATTTAATTTAATTTTATATTTGTGTCTTTATTTATAATTATATTTGTGTTTTTTGTAAGTATATTTGTGTTTTCTTATTATATTTGTGTAAAAGCTTTTAAAAAGAAAAATTATTACTAAAAAAAAAGTCTTCAAGATTTCAAAAATTATATATAGTCGTTTTTGTTAAGTAACAAATCGAAGAGAAAAAAATGATTCTTGGAATGTTCGTATCTTGCACCATTTGCATGTTTATTTAATTTTAGCTTTTGTTTGATTAAATAAAATATATAGAATCAGTTACAAAAGTGGAAAAGCCGATTATTGGGGGAAGTTAAAGGTGGTTATATCCACAATATCAATTTATATATATATATATCAATATAGTTATATTTAAAATGTATATATTATTGAAATTTTAAATTGGACATAACTTACTATCAATTGGACATGTTGAAGAATTAATAGAATAGATTAACCCAGCTACCAATTTACCATGCACGGCGTATTTTAGGAAATAGTTATTTTTATCATCATGTCTTTGCTTGGTGGCAATCTTGGTGGCAATCTATATCGCCAAAAGTTCTGATTACAGTTCATTAGTTAATTACTGAATTTTATATTACATCTACGTTCTCTAGTGTATCATAGTTATTACAAAAAGACCTTTAAAATATGAAGAAAGTAAGAAGAAACGACTTATGGTTTAACAATCTACCATTGTGTTAACATATACGTTGATGAAAACAAAATATTCATTCCATAAGAAATGGAATGCCACGGGCCACATGAAGGGTGAGTTAGCTAATTACTCATGTATTTGATGAACATTGTCTGAAATTTCCACATATACTTTAGTAAAATCAATAATTTTTTTTTATTTTGTTGTAAACTTTACGCCACTCATATTTTTATATTTCAAATTATAATTTTAATTTTAAAACAAAATGCAGTAACTGAATTATAAAACATCAATCATCCTATATATTAAAAGAGAAGTACATTTGCCACATGTCGCGTATACAAAGCTTCTCAGCAAAATTCTAGCGATTCTATTGGTTGATTTTTTGTAATTTTTTTTTGATTTATTTTTCTGATCGAGCTACTAATCGGAAAGTTACATTAATTGCTAATCTCATTAATCATAACTTGTGCAACAATATTAATAAATATCGACTATTTACATTAATTGTTAATCTCATTAATCATAACTTGCGTAAGAATTTTAATAAATGTCGGTCATTTACATTAATTCATAAACTCATAAATCAAAACTTGCGCAAGAATATTAGAAATTTATATTCTTAATGATATATAAATACTTAATTGGAAAGTTACATTAATTGCTCTCATTAATCATAACTTACGCCAGAATTACAATAAATACATGTATTAATAAGTTTCTTTTTTACAAATTCGGAATTAAAATATTATGATATTTTAGCTTATCATGCAAGCTAAATCATTGAGAAACGTCCACCAATTTACTATATATAAGACATTCACAGTAGAATAAACGAAGCCACTGACTTTTTATTCTGAACTTTTTATGTTGATATTGTTTTTGTTATTTTACATCATTAAGCTTTTATATATACATATTTCATCAGAGCTGACTTTTCTTTTGGTTTATATTCAGATGCCCTATTATAACGATTTCACCACGATGTAGGTAATTTTTTTATCTCTCTATATGATTTGATTAATAGTAGATTTATTTGAATTCTAATTCTTACTTTTTTCAATATGTTCATAGTTATTGTCTTTATATTTAATGATTGTTTGTTAGAGCTTAGAAAGAGAAGAATGCTTTCATATGTATTTTTCTATTGGTTTTTTAATTTACAATTTTAGTTTATATATGCGCAGACCAACGATTATGACGTTTCTTTATGTGGATCCATATGTACTTAAATGATCATATCATCCAAAACACGTAAACTACAACGTAATTTTCATGCTTTGTTACTTTCTCTATGTTTTTCAAATAATTATTTGCTTATACATTAAAAAACAAAATCTTTAATCAATATTTTATTATAAAAGTTAGTATAAATTTTTATACATATTATCAACTTTGTACTCAAATATGATTTTATACAATTTATCATATTATAAAATGTATATCTTATAAATTCATATATATTCACATACCTGCACATTTTTGATAGAACATGCATCGATTATTAATTTTTTCTTGCACAATTAATATGATCTATTATGAATTTATTATAAATATAAGTTACCTTATTTATTTGAATAATTCTTGCGAAAGTTTTAATCACATTTATTGATATTTATTGAGAATCTGTTATTCTTGCATAATGGGGTATCACATTAATTCGACTTTAAATCTTTCTAAATTTTCAAAGTCGTTTTAATCTTGTTGCCTTATTTTAAATATATCTAACTTGCGCAAGAAAACTAATATTTAATTCAAATCAGTTTATGATATTGTAGATTTAATAATTCTATTTATTCTTGCGCCATGTGGTATCACATTAATTGGACTTTTAAATCTTTCTAAATTTTCAAAGTCGTTTTTAATCTTGTTGCCTTATTTTAAATATATCTAACTTGCGCAAGAAGACTAATATTTAATTCAAATCAGTTTATGATATTGTAGATTTAATAACAATATTTATTCTTGCGCAATGTGGTATCACATTAATTGGACTTTTAAATCTTTCTAAATTTTCAAAGTCGTTTTTAAGCTTGTTGTCTTATTTTAAATAAATCTAACTTGTGCAAGAAGACTAATATTTAATTCAAATCAGCTTATGATATTGTAGATTTATTTACTTTCTTTATTCAATTTAAATGTTTATTATGAAAAATTAATATTCCTGCTTTGCCTCTTAAACATGTATTACACTTTATAATTGCTTACATTTTATAGTTACAATAGAATACTAATAAGATGAACTCTTTCTTTTGCAGGTCCTCATGTTACAGTCTTCAGGTGATATTTTCTTTGGTTCTGGATTTTTCAGAAACTCTCTTGTCTAAAAGAAAAAGCCAAGAAGATCATGACAGTAGCTTTGAGGATCAACACTCTCTCAACAAGAGACATTCCCACAAGAAAATCAAGGGGGAGTGATCTCGAAGATTTTTAAAAAGATTTATTTCCTATTAATGTTATGGCTTTGTCTTACTTCCGCATTCTTACTATAATAAAATGGATTTGTCTTATCATATCTAGCTTGAGATTTTTTTTGATTATTAAAACTTACTTATGTTACAATGGTTTTTGTCAATATCCGCGTTATTCATTATTATTTATTTCAAAGAAAAAACACATTTAGTCTTTTCTTTTCTTGTGCTCATGACAATTTTTAAAACAATTGCATTGTAATAACGCCCATGTTTTAGTAATTATCTGTTGGGAGAGATGAAATTATCTAATTTTCGTTCTAATGACATGTTATTATTTAGTCAATGTATTCGTTATTGTTTTTTAAGTTATATTTTTTTATTGGATTATTTTTTGTTTTCAGATCTCAATAAATAATAAGGTCATTTTTATAATTATTATTATCATCATTTAACAATTATATTTTTACTTGTTTATTATTTAGTTGTCATAATTTGCTTTGAATGAAAAATATGTTCATATTTATCACATTAATGATTACCAATTAATGATGATTACAACATCACGTAACATATATTCGTCATATTTAGTTCACAAGATTGATTGTTAATAACTAAGAATGATTTATGTTAACGCATTAAATTCAGAACATCTATATAGCAATAAAAAGAATGTAATAAATTGTATGAATAATTATTTGATACTAACTTGTCGTGCAATCATATCAACACTGTTATATATATATATATATATATATATATCTTACATTTTCTTATGGTCTACATTTTAAGTTGCTTATTTTCTTCAAAGCTTAATCTAATGACGTTTTTTAGAAAAAGATAACTTCTTATGTTATCCGGAAGGACGATGATGAAGAAAATATTGAAACTATTAAAGAAGCATGTTATTGGGCATCAGCAAAGGATCTCCGCAAGTTGTTTTGTGTCCTATTGCTAATACATAGTATCACAAATTCAGAAAACGTTTGAAATGCTACTTGGGAAAAACTATCACAAGATATATTATGCAACCAAAGAAAAAGAACGGATAAACCAAGTTAGCTCATGTTTTTATAAAAAGAAAACGTCATTAGAAATTGTGATTGGGTAAATATAATTTTTTACCTGTTCTTTCAGACTTGAGTTTATCAGAAGATCAAATTGAGAGTTTATTTTTGGAGGAGATTGAATCAATCATGCATTTGAACGAATGTTCATTGACGTTGTTTAAGTTTTGAAACGTGTTATCAATAGTATACTCGCGTTGAGTGACTTGAGTCTCTGATGCGAAATTCAAACACTGAATTCAGTGTATGTTACAACATTCATCTGTTTGTTTTCTAGGAAAGGTGATCTTAGAACATTAAGATACCTATTATATTATCATAAATTGGTATGCAGTAAATATGATATCAATTTACCAAAGTAATCCGTATTTAATATAAGGTAAGTTATTAAAACGAAATTAACTAAGGGTAAATTATTTAAACAAAGCAATAAATAAGATACCAAGTTGCATAAGTAATACGCAATGAAAATAAGGTAAGTTATTAATAAAAAAATTAACAAATTACAAATAGGAAAGTAACACTAATTTGAGAGAGAGAGAGAGAGAGAGAGAGAGAGAGAGAGAGAGAGAGAGAGAGAGAGAGAGAGAGAGAGAGAGATTTAGCGTTTTGGGTATACCAAAGGATTTACACTTTAGTGTTTATGATTTATCCAAGGGTTTAGGGTATATCCAAAAATTTAGGGTTTAGTGTTTGAATTTTTACCCAAGGGTTTAATCTTTGTCCAAGGGTTTAGGGTATATTGTTTAGTGTTTATGATTTACTCTTTTGTGACAGTTTCAAAATTGTTAAAAAATTCATCTTTTGGCAGCTACTAATATTTTTCATTTATTTTAAAAACTTAACACAAATTATTATTATTTTATTTATTATCTTTAAAAAAAGCTGTACATTAATTGGCAAACTATGATTAGTTGGTAATTCACCCAAGAAAAATTCATGGTAAAATATTAAACTAGGAACCCATATAAATCAAAATTGTGGTAGTTAAAAAATAATCGGTAATTAAAAAAATGTTTACATTTTTATATTTAAAAAAAAAGGTTTACGATGAGAGAGAGAGAGAGAGAGAGAGAGAGAGAGAGAGAGAGAGAGAGAGAGAGAGAGAGAGAGAGATAGAGAGAGAGATAACTACGATCAACTTATATGCACTTATAATAATAACATAACATGTAGTATATGAATTAGACATAATGATACATAGAGATTGAGTGTTTGGATTATAATCTACTTATATATTTATACTAATAGCTAGACGGGTAATATATGAATCATATGAATGTCCGCACGCACGATATGATCGTAATTACATTTTTATCTTTTTCAAAAAATTAAAAGGTTTATGATGAGAGAGAGGGAGAGAGACTTATATGTGGAGAAACCTAAATGAGTAAGATACAAAGATACAACGAGAGTGAAATATAATTACGATCCACTTATGCACTAATAATAATAGCTATACATGCATTATATAAATCATATCGATGCCTTCACATGCGTGATTTATTTATTTCATATTTCAAAGTATATGAAAATAATTTAAACATCAAAGTAGATTGAATTAAGTAATGTCTAAAAGGTTTATAGTTTTGTACCACAACGATTGAATGAAGAAAAAAATTAGTTTTAATAATACATTAAACATATGAATTGTATTTGAAATAATACATATTTATATGAATAATACATAAAACATATGAAGAACAAATTTAGTTTTAATAATACATAAAACATTTGATTAGATATTAATAATATTTCTGCCTAGGCCAGTGTTCTCTCATGGTCAGCTCTACGTTGCACTTTCAAGAGTTAAATCGAGATCTGGATTAAAAATCCTAATAACTGGTAAATAAAGGAAGCCGGAGACAAAAACATTGAATGTTGTCTACAAACAAGTTTTTCAGAGTATTCCGTAGGCATGATACTTAATTGTTATCTATTTTTTTCATGTGCCTGATGCTTTATCCTAAAAACAGTTGTCTTATGATATAAAATCCATTACTTCTAAAACTTTGTATTGTTTAATTCATAATTTGAATCTGTACAATGTCCGTACAGGGTGCGGACCGGCCATCTGATTTATTTATAAACAGAATCATTTTCAAGCTCATTAAAATCATCGTAAATATTTATTAGCTCTTGAAAGAGTCACTTTCACTAAATGGAAATGCATTTATTATCACTACGGCCACCTTGAAGGATTTAGAAGAGTCTAAAGAATTTGGTCTACCAGAAAAAGAGTCTTCATTGGTGAAAGACTTGTACTATGCGACTAGAGATGCATATGAGTGGATTAATGTATATATGTTTACAGTTTATCACAGCAAGATTGTGATGTATATCGGATAGATCCACAACTTCCAAATAATATCAGCGTGACTCGGTAGAAACCTCATTCAAATTGGACGAAACTATAATGTAAGTTTCTTTTGTCCAAATAGCATAATTAGAAAGACCAGTTGACCTGTCTTGGTGAGTTTCCATAGGATTTCTTGTCCTTGGTGAGCCTATTAATTTGTATTTTGTCGAGGGAAGCTAAGACGAAGATGACAGTGTTATCGATCAGTGTTGCGATGTATGTGATCATGTCAGTGTGAGGAAGCATCGTATCGTGCCCTTCAATACCAGACCTTCCACCATTGTCGATGCTTAGATTAGCTTCTTGCTTCCCCCTCTTTGTCCGGGAGAATGGGGCTTCCAACTAAAGGTAAATATTTATATGGTGACTGGTGGTGAGAGTTTGACTGTCTGAGGAAAGCAAGCAGGATGGTACTAATGGCCTCTAATGTGGGCCTTTGGATGGGTACGGGTTTTAAACTTGCGTTAAATAAATATTTCACTAGACAAGGGCTCGGTCCATGTCTCTTTACAAACTTAAATACAAAATAAGTAAATTACAATGATATTTATCGTTCAAAAAAAAGACAATGATATTTTTCTGTTTCACTTAATAAACACAAAATATGTTTATACAAGAATTTTTATCCTTTTGGTACTTACTTTAAGTATTCCCTCTGTTCTAAAAATATAATATTTTCATAAGTTAACACATTAAAAAAATTAAATATTCCCTCCGTTTTTTCGTGTTATAAACATTGTAGAGTAAATTTTTTTGTTTCAAATTAGATGGCATTTCTAATTTTATTATATGATTATTTGTATTATACAGTCTATTTTTATTGGCCAAATTGTGTTTAGATGAAAACTGATAATATTTTTATTTAAGGAATATAAAATATTAAATATTTTTTTAATATATGTGCACAATTTTAAAACGAATTATAATGAAAACAGAGAGAATATATATCATAATGCATTATTTTTGTGATTATTAATTTTCAAAAAGTTAACTCAGTAGTTATTCAATAAATTTAATTAACTACTTTGAAATTTAATAGAAAATTATAGAAACACCAAAATTCTATCTTTATGAACCAGACTAGTAACAAATGCATCTTTTTGTTTTTGGTTTTGATAGTTTATTTTTGATATATAAAAACAAAGTATTCGATTTTTGGCATTAGGTGTTATCCGCAATACACAAAAGATTACGAAGTGTATTTAGTGTTTCACGTTGCCCAGTGGGACGGAAAGGACTTGATGTCAGATTTTAGGTATGACCAAGCAAAATATGATAAATTGTGCCGTTGCCGCTTGCATCGTACATTTGAAAAGTTATCATGGTCATTTGTTTTGGTGAGGTTAACCATAACTACACGGATGGAGGAATAAGCAGACGACAGAAAGTTACTGCTTAGTCATTACCCTTTTGAGCAATAATAAAAAAACTGCTAAATATTCTCTCGGAAACAAGTGATCGTACATATATGCACTGTAGTATTTTATTTTTATTCAAATTAACCCTTAACAACACTTGAATTAGTATAATTTTTTACTCTGGAGTATTTTAGCCTGTTGTCTTTAACTAGTTTTATCGCTTAAAGAGCCACTATTCAGTGAACATTCCTCAAGTTACAATTATTCAATTTCTAAAATTATCTAGCCTTCAATGCTTTTACTTTTCTTAATTAGTTTATTTTTGATTGATATGGGAAGAGTTTATGCAGATCGCAATAGTTTGAACACTGATATTGACCAAGAAAAATATAATCATAGAAAAGAATTGAAGCATTTTCAAAGGCATTGCATTTAATAATAAAGAACCAGAACATTTAGAAAATTACAAATAAATATGGATCTTCGCATATACTGAAGCATTTTCATAAATGCTAATTACTTACACATCTCTCAAAAATCAAAACAATCACCATAAAACAACTGCATCTGCAAAATTTACATGGACCCTTCGGAGGGATACTTGTCAATACAGAAAACTCAAAATCAACACTAAATTCATTCATTACTGTAGAGAAATAAATCTAGATAAATTGAAAGAAGATGTAGAGCTCCCTTCAATCCAAAGAAGAGTAAAAGCCATTAAAGGGCAAGTTAAAGCTCCTGAGATATGCAAGCCATATAACCAAATCCATTTCTCTGACTGAATAAGGATTAGGGCTTATGGGATCCATAGCTTAGCAGCTTTTCTTTACCCAGCTAAACTCTCGTTTGAACTTTAAGGAGCTCTACTTCTGTCTTTTGTTCTAGTGAAAGTCATATTGGAAGGCCAAGATCTAACAGAACACAAAGATGCTTGTCAAATCAAGATCCATTTATGATATGCATCAGATCTGAGAAACTATGTAGGCTCAAGATATCTTAACTCATATGATCTAAGCTATAGAAATTTTCTGTTATATGTAAACATAATCATATGTTTAAGCCACAAAAATAAGCGGAAGATTGCATTAGAAAATCACTCAATATGACCAAGTAAAAAAGAAAACGATATATGTTTAATGAAAGCTTGGATAAAGAAATTCGATCTTGTACATAATTTATATACTACAACACAAACATCCATACATATATTCAACCATCTTAACTCAATAGACCAAGTAAAAGAAAGAAAGAAACTTAGATTAAAAAACTTTGATGAGGCTATATGAGAAGAAAGAGATGAAGAAGAACCCTAATTAACTCGAAGCAGTGTAAGGAGAAGACACGTCAAGTTCTTGGGAGGAGAGATCGATAGAGAGTTGTTATTATAGTAGTTTAGATTCGTTATGGAAGAAAATATGAAAATATTGAAGAAAAAAAAGGAAAAGAATAAAGAATTATTCCTGGGTTCACCCCTAGAATGAACCTAGAGGTTCACCCAACCAATAAGAATCACTCATTTCACAATTGATATCTTTTAAATAAGGAAACAAAATATTATCAAGTTATATTATGTTTTTAAAATAAAAATGTCAAAAATAATAATATATGCAAAAAAGATTAAAAATATTTTAAATCCTTCATCAAAACACTAAACCTAAACTCTAAAATTTAAATTAAAAACATTAAACACTAAATCTTAAAAATACCAAATCCTTAATCCTAAAAAGAGTTTAGGGTTTATCCAAAGGTTTAGGGTTTAGAGTTTATGATTTAGGGTTTAGTATTTCGATGAGGGCGTTAAAATATCTAAATTTCTTTTGCATATACTAGAGTTTAGGGTTTAGAGTTTAAGATTATCCAAGGGTTTAGCATATACCCAAGGGTTTAGGGTATACTCAAGGGTTTAGGGTTTATGATTTAGGGTTTATTTTATTTTTTGAAAATGTTAAAATATATTTTTTTAAATCATTTTTCATAACTACTATTATTTTTATTTGTTTTTATTTTATTTATTTTAAAATATAATATAACTTAACAATATTTTGTTTCCTTATTTAAAAGATATCAATTGTGAAATGAGTGATTCTTATTGGTTGGGTGAACCTCCAAGTTCACTCTAGGGGTGAACCCAAGAATAACTCAAGAATAAACAGAAGTAGGATGACAAGACTTAGATTCACCCCCTATGGTGAACTTTCAAATTCACCACCTTTCTAATAACCAATCAAAGTGTCAACTACACTAATGATAAAATAATTAAAAAAATAAATAATATCATATTTAATAATGCTAATGTCAATATATAATCCCTAAATTCAAATTATATACCTTAAATCCAAATTCTAAAATCTAAATTTTAAATTATAAACCCAAACTCTATACCTTAAACCCAAACTCTATACCCTAAACCTAAATCTTAAACTCTAAACCCAAACCATAAATCATAAACCAAGAAATCTAAACTTTAAACCCAAAATTATACCCTAAACTCAAACCATATACCCTAAACTCAAATCCTATACTCTAAAACCAAACCATAAACCTTAAACCCAAACCGTAGACCTTAAACCCAAACCCTAGACAATAACTCAAACCATGAACTCTAAATTCAAAATTTAATTCTTAACCTTAAATTTCAAAAGAACAACATCAATATTAATCCAAATATTTAGGGTATAGGTTTTGGATTTTGTATTTACGTTTTGGGTTTAGAGTCTAAGATTTGGGTTGAGGGTATAGGTTTGGGTTTAGAGTTCAGGTTTTTGGGTTTATAATTTATGGTTTGGGTTAGGGTATATAATTTGGGTTTAGGGTATAGAGTTTGAGTTTATAATTTAGAATTTATGGTTTAGAATTTGGATTTATGGTATAGAGTTTGAGTTTATGGATTAGATAGTGATATTAGCGTTATTAAAATTGACACTATTTATTTTTTTTAATTATTTTGATTTTTGAAAAAAAATATTTAATATTTTTAATCATTAATCTAGTTGACATTTTGATTTGGTTATTAGAGAGGTGGTGAATTTGAAAGTTTGTGAACCCAAGTTTTGTGAAAAAATAAACAGGTGGGTGCATCTGAAAAGAAATGGGCAGTGTCGGACATCGTTTAGATTCCCTACGCGTCACATGTGTCCTTCTTGGCTTATGTGTCTTCTTTTTCCACAAAGATATATCATTATTTATAATTAAAATCCTAATTAATTATTCCTACCAACCACTAGTCCGTTACATTATTAAGATTCTTGAAATTATAATGTGTTTTCTGGATTGTCTCTACACTATAGTAATAGTAACCAACCCACTAATGCTTCCAAATATAAAGAAAAAAGACAGATATTTAAATAGAGGGATGTGCGGTCAGGATTAAGTTAGATGCTGTGGGCACCAAAGCAGGGAATTATTATCCACGCATGAGAATCTATGGCTAGAATTATTACAGCTAACTTGTCGTATTGGACCTCACAACTAGTCTGGGTTCTTTTTTTTTTAACACTGAGTTTCAAGAAAGAAAAAGGGGGACCCTTAGGGTCAAGTACAGGACAAAATAAAGCAAGAAGGTAAAGGAAAGCAACATAAAAAAAATCGATACCAGTAGGTACCGTGCCTGAGACGGCAAAAGAAAAAGAAAAACGCTAGGCCATGGAGCTTGAGATCAACCTAGAAACCAAGAGGTTAGGCAGAGACTCTCCGTTCCTGATCAAGAGAATGACGAAGCCAAGCAGGACCGCCAACAGAGATATAAGACTGAGAACGGGAGCCTAGGATAACACTGTCTGCAATCAATTGAGCAACAAGGTTCCGTGGCTCAGAAACATGTTCCAGAGACCAAGAACCAATGAGATTAAGAAGGCAGAAGATGTTCTGGCGATAGAGATCGAGCTCAGGAAAGAGGTCAGGCCTGAGAATAGCTTCCCGAACCTCAAGGGAGGAGGTTTCGAAGATGACATTCCTTTGGCGCATATTCCACATACACTCGACAGCCCAGAAGAGTGACTGAAGATCAGCCTCTCTTTTCGTCAAGGTAGTGGGGTAAGCGCGACGACTGTGATGTAGTGCCAGTCCATGAGAGTTTCTAGTGATCCAACTAGCTCCACTATGACCACTTGTATTGCTCCAAGCCATTCCGACATTACATTTGATGAGCGATGGCTGAGGCCTTGTCCAAGCTGTAGAGGAAGTATTAATTTCAGACCTTAACAAGGAGTTATCAGAGTCAACAACGTTCACTGAGAGCCAGACCATTGCATCTTCAACAGATTTAGTGGCAACGTCAGAGGGAGAAGATCTAGAGTTCTCAAAGACCAACTCATTTCTTGCTTTCCAGATATTCCATAAGAGCCAGGGGAAGGCGACGCTCCTCTTCTGAATACCACTTTGTCTTTTCGTACTAGCAATAAGGAAGTGGATATTGAGAAAGACAGAGTTAGTAGAGAAGCCAGAAGGAGGAAATTGAAGGCCAGAAGAACGCCAAGCTTCAGCTGCACTAGGACAGTGGAACTAGTCTGGGTTCTATCACGGAAAAAGTATTTATTTCAATATGAACTTTACGCGTCGTGCCTATTCCTTCACGAACTTTGTAGTAGTGCGTATTCCACACTGAACTAAACAAATTTTTTAAAATACTATATGAACTTTATGCATCGTGTCTATTCCTTCACGAACTTTATAGTAGTGCGTATTTCACATTGAACAAAACCAAAATCAAAAAATACTACATAGACTCTCAAAATCGTGATTATTTCAATATTGAGTGTTAAATGTGTTAGTTATCCGTTAATGTATCAAAACAACGTCATTTTGTATAAATTTGTGAAATTAAAAATTAAAAATTAAAAATAAAATACACTCTCAAAATTGTGCTTATATATATTGACTGTCAAAAGTAATAGTCATCATTGATTTTATCAAAAGACTATTTTGGATAAATTCTATGAAATTGTCCGTCATTTTTTAATTTTTTCATTTTACAAAAAAATTATCCAAAATAACGTTGTTTTAATAAATTAATGTATGACTTGACTAACACCTTTCACTTACTGACAAAGAAAGACTAACATCTTTGACGGTGTATATATAATCACGATTTTGAGTGTCAAAGGTGTTCGTCTTTTTTTTGTCAGCAAATCAAAGGTGTAGTTATATATATATATGTACATTAACCGTCTAAAGTGTTAGTATTTTTCTGTTTAAGAAATCAAAAGTGTTAGTCATACGTTAATTTATCAAAATAACATCATTTTTGATAGATTTTATAAAAAATAAAAAAATTACAAATTGACGGATAATTTCATAGAATTTATCCAAAATAAAATCTTTTGATAAATTAAAACATGACTAACACCTTTGACAGTCAATATATAAGTACAATTTTGAGAGGTTTTTGGTAAATTAAAGGATGACTATTACATTTGACAGTCAATATATATAAGCACAATTTTAAGAGTCTATATTTTATTTTGATTTTTAATTTCACAAAATTTATTCAAAATGACGTTGTTTTGATAAATTAACGGATGACTAACACATTTAACGCTCAATATTGAAATAAGCACTATTTTGAGAATCTATGCAGTATTTTTTTATTTTTGTTTAGTTCAATGTGAAATACGCACTACTATAAAGTTCGTGAAGGAATAGACACGACGCATAAAGTTCATATAGTATTTTAAAAAATTTGTTTAGTTCAATGTGGAATACGCACTGTTACAAAGTTCGTGAAGGAATAGGCACGACGCATAAAGTTCATGTTGAAATAGGCACTTTTCCCGTTCTATCACACAGTTCAGTGTTCACTATTCACGCCGATGTTCCTCAAGAAGCTTGGAACATTCCATGAAAAAATAATGCTTGGGCCGTATAGTTTTCTGATAGATCAATAGTAATGGGCCTCTTACGTTACCTTTTCCTAAGTTCCCTGACTTGTCAAATACAAATACCAAACCAAGTCAATGTTGAATAAACCATACCGAGTCGAACAGTTTTGTTTTTAGTTATGAACATGGAATAAAATCGAAATAACCTTAAAGAACGTAAGTTTTGGAAAAAGAAACCTTCCATTACTAGTAAAAAACATAAATTTAGGAATAAATTACCATCGGAGAACGAAAATTTGCAACATTCGCAAAAAAGAAATTGGAATAAATCTTCCAGATTACGATTGAAATCCTAATTCTTTAGAACCATAAATCTTTGGTGAAGTATCTTTAAATAGGGATGCAATTAGTGAATGACAGTTTAGGAATTAAATTTTAATTATCTTTCGACGAATCCGACTTTTTGTCTATAATATTTCCTTTCATTTTCCACTCTGTTTATTTGTCTTGATTTTTGGGAAAAGAAAATGTAGTGTATATTGGATACATGACAATAGATTATAGATCATATATTCAATTATATAAATATTTCATCATCAAATTTTGAAATTATGCTAATGTTATTGATGTTTTAACTTCAAAATTTAAATTAATGATTTTTAATATGGGAAAAAACATTTTTTCACTTTTTCTAAGATTGAAGTTAATTTTATGATTTTATAATATATTTAACAGTTTGTTTAAATCAAGGTTACTCTTGCATTGTTAACATTCATTGATCACCTGATGTTGTGGTTGAAGCTGTTGTTGAGAATTTACTTGAGGTTAAAGATGCTGATGATCCAGTTCAAGATAATGATGCTAGTGTGCTTGAACCTCCTGCTGAGGATGTTCATGTGGTTGAATCAACGGTTGAAGAAATATTCCACAGAAAAAAATGAAAATGTACAATATTTGGAAATAAAATAAGTGATTTAGACTACTACATTGCATCTTACTATATGTTTTTGCTTTAAGGGAAAAACTATATCTAAAAGGAATGCATTATTTTAGTTGATTTATATATGTATGAGATATTAGCTTAATTTGATTTATATATCTAAGAGAAAAGATTAATTATTTTTTTCTTAACTTGTCTTAATTTGATCATGGTTTAGGTTTACTCTTTTTTTTTCTAGATATCTTTGAAAGGTTGCAGAAACCGCATACACTACTTCTAATCCCCAAGCAGATCTCTCTTGAGTTCGCCCACTGGTTTCAAATCCATCGTTGATGTTTACTGCTGCGGAGTGCTTCTGCAGATATGGGGGAATTGGCTTTCCAATGAGATCAGCTTTTGGGAAAGAATATCTTTGCCGCTTTTTGAAAGAGCGGATAGAACAACCATAGATCAAAACGAAAAATCTAATAATATACACAGACAAACAGAGGCAAGAGTATTAAGAAGCATAACCAATTTTTACATTTTGTTGTCTAACATACCACATTCATCATCAGTAGAAGCAGGTTTCCCTTCACACCTTTTACATTTGTTATCTGAGATAATACGTTCATCATCAGCAGAAGCAGCATCTTTTCCCTCCTCACAAGCCGCACCTATAATTAATAGGTACATAAAGATCAAACAAACAGAGGCATGAGTACTAAGAAGCATTACGCTTTTTGCCTTCTTTATGAGAGATAACATAGTTATCATAGCAGAAGCAGCATCTTTCCCCTCCTCACAAGCTGCACCTATAATTAATAGGCACATAAACATCAAATTTCACATGATCTAGATCATAAGCAAAGGACAAAGAACAATTAAACTCAAATCAAGACACTAAACCTAAGGAATTAAAAATACATACTTAGACCATATTCATGTTTTGTAGAGTTTGAATTCTGTTGCCAGTGGAATAACATTTAATGATACTATTCTAAATAAATATCAATAAACTTTTAATGATAAATAGTTATGTTGTTAATAAAATTACACTATAACTTGTTTCAAAATATTATAAGATGTCAATCTATAATTAAAAACACATTGAAATTAATTTAAATATTTATAATGTTTGGGAAAGTTCCTTTCTTATTCTGAAAGTTTTGATTCTAAATTTGAGAAATTTGCTATTTTACTCGGTTGTTTTTTTTTATTTGCAGGAAGTGATCCATTCAAAAATATCAGACAGAGACTAAACATAAACAGAGAACCACAACGGAGGGTGTCCTAAGTATGTATTTGTGTGTTGTCTTTTCTTCTGTTTTCGTTAATTGATTTTGCAGCTGTGGAGCCTTAGAGCATCCATATTGCTAGGACCCAAATCTAAGTCCTTAGATTAGTTAATTATTATTTAGGTGTTAAGGACCAAAGCTAAGGACAATTTTAGGAAAATAGGATTATTGGTAGGACTTAGTGAAGTTTCTTAGCAAATGAACAAGTTCGGTTACATATACAAATCTATAAAGAAGTTCGGTTACATATACAAACGGCAAATGAAACAATCAGCAAATGAAACAAGCATCGCATCTGTAAACCGTAATCATTTCATCACAACAAATAATGAGATAACATATCAAAGATAACAAGGAAAATATTGAAGAATCAGATGCGGCGGAGATAAATCGAATACAAGTTCATCAATTTCTATAAACAATCCGCCACTCTAAATAATGAAAACTACAAGTTCCCAATTTCTATAATCTACACACGGAATCAAGCAATCACAACAAAGATCAACAAGATACACATGCGGAGAGAACAAGAGAGAGTCGGGAGAGATGAGAGAGTGGGGAGACCCGAGAGAGTGGGAAGAGCCCAGAGAGTTGTGAGACGAGAGCGACGAGGGAGTGATGAGTCGGACGAGAGATCGGAGAGTATCGATAGCCAACTCTATCATCTCGGGCCCTCGGCCTTGTTATTCTGCCTAGACTTTTGCATCTGCCTTCCATAGTTTATATCCTGTAAACTGAACAATACACGTTCTGTTCAATCATCCATGTCAAACACAAAACACACACCATACATGACTACACATTCAATTTTACAATGTTTTAATTTCAAAGTGATAAAGACCCAGACTTTACAGTAAAAATGCAATCCTAATCCTAATAACATACAGTAACACTCTTGGAATCAAAATCATTAAGACAACGCCATCAAAAGAGAGTTGTAAGAAAAAACATACTCTAGGGAAGTGATTAACATCGGGTTCCCAGAAACTTCATGATCATATCCACAAACAGCAAACGACAACAGATCGAGAGAGATTCAATAATCACACAGAGAGTAAACCAAGCGGCAAACTAAATTCAAAAACAGAGACAAATTAAAATTGATCCATCAAATCTTAAACCTCACTGTGATTCATTGACGGATTTGGAGGAGGAGGTTGCAGTGACCGATCGATTTGGAAAATAGAGAAGAAGGAAGAAGATGGAAAGGAGGAGGTTGCAGTGACCAATCCAACGCTGCCACGCATCCACAAGGACCAGCCCAAAAACTTCTTAACAAAGGACTTTTGCGACTTGGTTCTTAGGTAATTAAGGCTTTTTTATTTTCTTTTAAGCCCAAAATAGCTTAGGACTTGGTCTAAGGACCACGATAAGGATGCTCTTAGATCACCAAGACCCCAAATCTTGTTTCCAAAGGCCTAGAGCCAATGGTAAAAGGCCTGTTGTGGTTGAACATCCGCCTCCAGAAGAGAATTTGGTTGAATATCATGCTGTGTTTAAAACTGATGGTGCGGTTGAATCTGCTGCTGTTGAACATCTATCTTCCATTGAAAAGAATGGACTACTTGCTCCTTCTAAAACCGGCAAAGAGATATTTTACCAGAAACTGAGAGAAAGACGGGACATCCCTTACTACCTGCGGAAACGACCAGACCCCATCAACGTTAATGATGGGTTTACTTCTATTCCCCAAATTCCACAGAGAGCTGCTTAGGATGGCGACACAAGCCAAGTTAATTATTTTCTGGTTTTTATTTGGTTTAACTTTCTCTGATTGTTTGTTTCTCTCTCTGGATCAGTTCCTCGCAGTGACGATCTGTCTGCACGCAAGAAGCACTGTCCTGAAGCGTCTAGAAAATGGGAACAACCAGACCGGAGAGCTGCTTTAGACACGAGCCAAGGTAGTATTTTAGTTTTGTTTTCTCTTTATTTGGTTTAACTGTTTCTCTTGCTTCTCTGATATTTTCTTCTGCTGCAGTTCTTAATCCGTCTAGAAAAGTTCAGATCCGTAAGTCAGGTTGGGATAGGGAATTGAAGCTGGCAAGCCAGAATCATGAGAATGAGCCAGGTGAGGAGAAGATGAAGAAGAAGTTGGAGAACAAGAAGGAGAAGCAGGATTAGAGAGAGAGAGAGCGAGAAAGATATGGACTTCAATAGCTTCTTTTTTTTTCCTTTACTTTGGTAACTAGTTTTCATCAGGAACAATAGTTTTGTGGAACATCTACATATGGGGGTTATGGAACTTCTAGTTGTTGTGAAACAGAGCCGCCCCTGTAGTTCTAGTTCTTATGAAACAGAGCCCCTGTAGATGTTACAGAAAATCCTACTAAAGGCCAAACAATAAAATAGAGCCCCTGTAGATGTGACCGGCGAGTGTCTTAGTCTACTTAAGATCAGTGTTTCTGGTGTTCTCTTGATTTCCACATGCAAGCTTTCTTCATTCCCATAATAACCTGAAGCTCATCCATTTCCTGTTATAGCTTTTTGATTTCAACTCTTAAGTAGAAAAAAAAAGATTGTTCATATTGACTCACGACTTTAAAATGTCAGTATGTATCTCTGTAATGCTTGCCTATCCAAATTTGCCAAGTGCTTTGCACATGCTTCGTAGGTTTGTTGCTATTCCTTCACAATCATGAAATTGTAATACACAATTTATTGTTTCTTAGAGAACAAGCAAGCTTCCAATGCCTTGTCTCAACTTCAAAACATTTCTTTTATTCTTAGTGACTAAAAAGTTGAAGATTTGGTTCATGAATTATATATATATATATATAATACAAAATATGAAACATTGATTCATAAAGGGAAAAGAAAAGAGAACGATATTTTTCCCTGCGCGGTTTAAGACTTGACCAGTACTTCATAAGTTCTTACTGCTAAGAACATCTTGAGTTTATTTAAGGACACAAACCCTAATACAAGATTTGCATTTCCGCATGGTCGCTGTGATCGTTGATAGATCACTCTCTTGGAGTACTCATGTCTCCATCACCTCACCTGCTTCTACGATCTCATTAGGGTAAAGCTGCAAGTTAAAACATGAGTATGTGAACATTCTTCTTCTAGTAAGTTCAGACCTAACACAATGATCTATAACAAACAAAAAAAGAAGAAGTTAAACCTGGTGGCCTTTGTCTGGGCTAAGACTATCTGTTGGACGGACTCTAAACTCGCCTCTGCTCTTTTGGTTAACTCGTCTAAGATCTCAGCATCGCACTCTAGAACGTTTCTCCTCGAACCAGTTGACTTTAAAACAATTTTAACTCCAAATTAATACAGAACTCCGGTTACAAAAAACGCAATAAGGTAATAGATATAGATATTGACTCACCCTGAAAGATAGCTCGAGAGGGTTTATAGGAGTTCCAGGAATCTCCTCGTACTCAGAGGTATTGAGTTATCGGAGATGCGCCGGTTTAAAGAGATTCGGGAGAAGGTACTGTCTGATGGCTATTAAGAGAAAGAAAGGGACTGGAAACATGATTCCAGCCACTGGAATCCATGTCACTCCGTAGCATCACAGCCCAAAGTAGAATATTTGTAACCCTGTGAACGCAGCGATTGACTTATACGGAACTTTCTCCACGAAAGATGCGTGTGCTCCCTCCAAAACCCTGGCAACAACATTCATCAAGTGATCATGTTTTATAAGAAAGAAAAAAAACAGAGCAAAACAGAGCAAAACAGGGAAAAACAGAGCAATTTCAGAGCGCACTTACTTGAATCTCCGGCTTGGTGGGACGAAGAGAAGCACTGTGCGTTCAAATAAATAATTCCCTGGGAGGCTATGGATGGCCATGTAAGCGAATTAACTCCATAAGAGAGAAATTGGTATGAGCTTAATGGCAGGTATAGCCAACACTGCACCTGCCACTAGCAGTGACTGTAACAGGTTGCTTACTGTCTGCTCGTTGACTCGAACAGGCAAGAAAGACTCAAGGTGCTTCTCTGGATCTCGAAACCACACCCTCCTCGTTGCTTTCTCCTACGTCCTCATTTTTCTTCATGACTGCGTCTTTCAAATCTTCTAGCTCCACTATGTGTGTTTTGTTTGTCTGAACCTGTGGATTTTAACAAGAGCTTGCTTATGATTCTGAATCTTAAACGTTTACTTAATGGTATGGAGTGTACTTATGACACAGGGTCCCTGATGAATTTCCTACTAAAGGCCACACAATTAAACAAAACGAAAACTCTTAAGCCCCTGATGAAGCCACGAGTAACAGAAGTATCTCGTAACAACCGCTAATGAAGTTCATTCCTAGAAAACACAATTCTCATACTCATTGATAACCTTAAATCCACTGCACAGAAACTCAAGAGGTTTGGTTGTTTCTAATGGTCTCCACGATTACGATAATGGGATAATATTTTTACGATTCAGCTTGGTTACTCGGGAAGAAAGCACAAACTGAAGATGCTACTCTAGTTGTTTCACAAAGAGGGTGTATCCAATTTAGTTGAATAAATAGAGGCATTCATCATTCTATAATATACCACCCAGAAACAAGTTTTAAGCATAGACTTTTAACAAATATGCATGTCAATGAAAATATCAATAATATATTGCAATCTATGTTATCTTTGAATTTAAAACACTTCGAGATATATATGTATCTTGGTTCTGACCTTGGTTCGAAAAAGCGTGTGGCGAGACGAAGCGAAGAGGTGGGAGATTAGCGCTTACCGCCATGGCGCCTCAAAGCGAACGCTTTGTGTATCCTGCAACAAAAAGGTAATTTCTAGATCATATATATGTATAACATAAACAAACATACAATGAGAAACAAGATATAAACTTACATTAAAGAAACTGACTTAAGTAGAAAAAGCTATGATATAAACAAGACATGATCACTTATAAACAAGCTACTGACATGATTCATATATTAAAGAAAACGTTACTCGCTTAGCAAGAAAAAACTATAATATAAACAAGAGTCGTAAAGAAGTTACTGATCAGCCAAAAACCTTGCAAAGAATATGCTACTGCCGTAAGTTCAAGAGAAGAGAAGCTATTGATTTTAACTTAAGAGTTTGTAGAGTTATTTGTATAAGAGAAGAAATAGGGTTAGTTGGATTGTATCCTAGGTTAGTGGGATTGTGGAAACCTCCTCTACACGCCTAATACGTGATCAGAGCATATACTTTTGATATACTAAATATTTTTCAACCGTTTTGTTAAGTTTACAATTTTGAATCAATTTTTTTTTTGTATAGGTACAACAAAGCGGCGCTTTTAAGGCTTTCGCAAAATAGCAAAAACGAGGAAAAGTGAGAGAAAGCGAGTGCTTCACGTACCTCGCCTGACAATGGGGTCCCTATGCGAGGAGGTGCTCGCTTTAAGGCGCTTAGCGCCATGGCAACAGAATCGCTCGCTTTTTGGAACCAAGGTTCTGACTCAATTGCAAATTATATAAATTAAAAAAGAAGCACACAAAGATGCTTAAAACAACTTAGATCCCCGGTCAATGAGTCAGAGATGGTAATCAATAAATATATATAGTTTGAAACAAGGAGTAAGAACATGATCAGGTAAAGGCAGTACCAGCAAACACGACCTTAACTCTATTTGAGTCTGTGAGAGGGTAGTCGAGTTTGTAGACACAACCGGACCACTCAATCTTTCCCCGAATCTCTTGTCCGTTTTTCCTGAGGGAAATCTCTGCAGACCAAAGCTCCAAACTAGCAGCACCTTGAGGCTGGGCGTTCCAGAAGATGACAATGTAGGAAGCATTGTTTGTGGTAAGTTTGGTGATACCGTATTCAACCAACCGCTGTTGTTGTTGTTGCAGCTCTTCCAAACCCTTGACTTCCTTCCAATCCAAATCATCCGGCAAACACCACAGTATTGTCCCGCGGGGACCAGTGGAAAATAAGAATCCTCCAATCAAACACCAGTGGTCTCTGTCTCCTGGCTTAGAATCTGTTTTTCCGCCGCATGACACAAACAGTTTGCTTGGGGAGAAGGAGAAGCTTTGACGATCCTCATCCACCGCGTAAACTACCTTCTTGTCTATCACCACGCTTTGTTTGATATTCTTAGGCCGACTAGGCACACACAAGAAATCCCAAGTTAAGGTGTCGATATCGTATACCTCTGCCCAGTTTGAGTCATCCCCAAGGCACCCTCCAAACACGTATATCTTGTCGTCGATCATGCTTGCTGAGGCGGAAGTACGAGGTATCATCATGGGCGGGAGTTTGTACCACTTATGCTCGAAACAATCGAAAAACGCGACTTCCGATGTGGGTTTGCCGTTTACGAGTCCACCGATGACAAATATACCCCAAGCCGCCACCACGAAAGAGGATCCTGATTCTGGAGACTGATACGCGTGCGAGTAGATCGGTGTGGATCCTAGTTCTAGAGACTGATACACGTGCGAGTCGATGGGTTTCAGCCGACGTTGAACCGGGTGGAGGATGAACCACCGTGGGATGGGTTCTGGAAATATGTGCAAGCACATGTAGTAACATGGCTCCACGCGACCCATCTCCAATCTCAAGTCCCAGAGATAAGGAGTGGTTGCGAGAGACCTGTGTGCCTTGGAGGTCATACGTAAGGCCGCCAGGTCCAAGCTCGATACTTTAGCCAGGCAATTCCAAACCAACTCATCTGGCAACAAAGTTAACCCACACACTTTCTTCCTCTCCTTCCCCTTCCCCTTCCTCAATCCCAATTGAGAACATCCCCGAATCCCCCCAGATCTTCCTTTCATTGAGAGAAGAATGGAGACAGAAGAGAATAGAAACTGTCTTATATAAAAGGAATTACCCTCAAAGAATAAGGAAATAAAAGAAAAAAAAACACTGGAAGTTGTTAACAAGACATCCCAACAACGACATACACTTTGGTTCGGATGATATGATGGTGGCCCAAATTTGCGCAACCGTAGGTGGGCTTAACGGAACTAAAGCCCAGTCAAGAAACACTGTCGCTGTGAAAAAAAAATTTTAAATGGTTTTTGTTTTTTTTTTCTCAAAAAACATTTTTTCTTCCAATCAAGTTTTTGAAGAATTAGATTTCCTCAAATCTTGCATTAAAAACGTGATGGTAAATAAAAAAAGTTTAAGAGAAAAAGACAAAAATAGCACCAAACCAAGTTTTTCTCACAAAAATAGTATCACAAGAAAAAAAATGACCAAAATAAGTTTTATTGAAGGGTAAATATGCATTTATAACCATTGGGTTAATTAATTTACGATTTAGGGTTTAGAGTTAATGGGTGGGGTTTTAGTAATATGTTCAAATATGTAAAAATAAAAAATAAATATTAAAATTTTCAAAACAAAAAAGTGTTATTTTGGTCATTTTATTTTTGGAATGCTATTTTGTGACAAAAACTTAAAAAGTGCTATTTTAGAGATTTGCCTAAAGTTTAATGAACAATTTTTTTTTATATCAGTTTCATAAGTTTACAAAAAGAACAGATCTTTTCTCCAGCTAAGCCCGTATTCTTTCTTCTACAAAAATGCGAATGATAATTTAAATTGTACAGAGTTTTCTCAAAGCCATATATATTCTTTTCTAAAACACTAAATTTATAAAAGTCTGTTTGTTTTTGGTTGGGGAAGAAGGTGAAGCTTTATCTTTTGTAAAATCTGCTACTATCAAACACTAAGTCACTGACGAATGGAAACAGAATGGTACTGTCACTCTGAAACCGAGGCAAATCTTTTTCTTCATTTCCATGTAATCCATGGGGTTCAAACTCGTTGCTGTGAGGTGCATTCACTTCTATCTGAATATGGATAAGATCTTGTTCCCGATTATTCACAAACACTGCAGAGGGGTTATAGAAATTCTAACCTGAGCCAAATTGCAACTCCTGGTTAGGGTTTGATCCGTAAAGCATTGGTCTTACTACAGGTCTCAGGAACCAACACTTCCAGAACGTTCTCCTAGCTGGTCCTAAAGCGATGTTTTGTTCCAAAACACCTTTTCCATGGACCATGGTGAAAAGGACCGTTAGTGTTATGTTCTTGCATATGGGGGCATCAACATGATTCATATCAAGTAATAAATTTCTCTGTTCATCTTCTGGTTGTTTTTCCTCTTGTCTATAAACAGTTCCTGATCTGATTCTTGGTCTTCTCCTTTCCGATGTTTCTCTCCTTTATCTTGATCTCTTACTGTCTGCGAGGTGGCTGTTACTGAACCTGAAGCCTCCTCTGTCCCCCATAACCATCATAGTCACTGTAACTGTTGACAACAGTTTTCCTCCTCTCAGCGTTATTATTACCTTTCTGGTGTGTCTCAGTCTTGGTTTTAAAAAGGGACCGCTTTGGCCGCCATGGCGCATGGCGAGGTGAAGTGATAGTCTTATCGCTTCAATACCCCATGGCCAAGCGACGTACACATGGCGGTGGGTATTCACCGCTTTTATGCTTAAAAGGCTTTTTCGAAAGCGCTTGTAGCATATGTTGATATTACACAATCTAGTTTGGTTTGTGTAAACCTAGTCTATCAAACTAACTGACATTGGTTTTAGTTAATCATATATCCCGTGATCATATTATTCTCCTCTCTCACGTTTAACTCTAACTAAATATTCTGTGATCATACTTTTCTCTTCTGCGTTTAAGTTTTATTATGGCTGAGAGAGGATGAGTTTTGATGACTTCGGTTTGAGTATGTGTTAAGAGTATTATGATCATAAATCTGAATCTGAGTTTGTGTGTTTAGGACTTGGTGTTTTGATTTGGTATTTTGAGTTGTTCCTTTGCTATTAAGACGTAGTAGTTTTGCGATTCAGACTTGGTGTTTTTCATTCTTGTATTACTATTTGGGATTCAACTATAGTGGACTTGGTGTTTTGGTTTTAAAGTTAAACGTTTCATTAACTTGAAAGGAGAGTATTTATATAGGTGTTTTGAATTTACATTTGTGCGAGTAATACGCATGGCGTTCGCCTTTGGTCGCCATGAGTCGCGTTTCGCAATTTAAAACCCAGGTCTCAGTTACATTAGATTCAGCTTCTTTACTCGGGAAGAAAGCACAAACTGAAGATTTCTCATAAAGTGTGTGCATCCTAATTTGGTTGAATAAAATAGAGGCATTCATCATTCTATAATACCAAAGTTGAAACGACTTTAACAATCACGCATGTGAAATGAAAATATCAGCAACATCTTGCAATCTATGTTATCTTTGAATCTAAAAACACTTTGACAAACAAACGGGACGAGCAGAATAGATATGTATCTTGCTTCTGACTCAGTTGCAAAATATATAAATTAAAAGAAAAAAACAACTTAGATCCCTGGTCAATGAGTCAGAGATGGTATCAATAATAAATATATAGTTTTGAAACAAGGGAGTAAGAACATGATCATCAGGTAAAGGCAGTACCAGCAAACACGACCTTAACTCTATTTGAGTCTGTGAGAGGGTAGTCGAGTTTGTAGACAGAACCGGACCACTCAATCTTTCCCCAAACCTCTGGTCCAAATTTACCGAGGGAAATGTGGGCGGACCAAAGCTCCAAACTATCAGCACCTTGAGGCTGGGCGTTCCAGAAGATGACAAGGTAGGAATTTGCATAGGTTGTGGAGAGTTTGGTGATACCGTATTCAGCCAGATGTGGTTGTTGTTTTTGCAGCTCTTCCAAACCCTTGACTTCCTTCCAATCCAACTCGTGTGGCAAACACCACAGTATTGTCCCGCGGGGACCAGGGGAAAATAAGAATCCTCTAATCAAACACCAGTCGTCTTTAGAATCTGTTTTTACGCCGCATGACACAAACAGTTTGCTTGGGGAGAAGGAGAAGCTTTGACCATCCTCATCCACTGCGTAAACCTCCTTTTTGTCTATCACCACGCTTTGTTTGATATTCTTTGGCCGAGTAGTAGTTGGCACACACAAGAAATCCCAAGTACAGGTGGCGATATCGTATACCTCTGCCCAGTTTGAGTCATCCCCGTCGCACCCTCCAAACACGTATATCTTGTTGTCGATCATGCTTGCTGAGGCGTAAGCACGAGGCATCTTCATGGGCGGGAGTTTGTACCAGTTATGCTCGAAACAATCGAACAACGCGACTTCCGATGTGGGTTTGCCGTCTACGAGTCCACCGATGATAAATATACGCCAAGCCACCACCACGAAAGAGGATCCTGATTCTGGAGACTGATACGCGTACGAGTCGATTCGTTTCAGCAGACGTTGAACCGGGTGGAGGATGAACCACCGTGGGATGGGTTCTGGAAATATGTGCAAGCACATGTAGTAAGATGGCTCCAGGCGACCCATCCGGCATCTCCAGTCCCAGAGATAAGGAGAGATTGCGAAATACCGGTGTGCCTTGGAGGTCATACCGAAGGCCGCCAGGTCCCATCTCGATACTTTAGCCAGGCAGTTCCAAACCAACTCATCTGGCAACGACGATAACCCACACACCTTCGTCTTGTTCCTCCTCTTCCTTTCCTTCCTCGAGCTTCTTTTCATTGATTTGTTTTTCTTTGGTGACAACTGACAAGTGAGACAAGAGAGGTGAGAAACTGCCTTATATAAATTACCGTGTAAAGAGGAAAAAAGGAAAAAAAGGAAATTAAGAACTGCCTTATCAAGTTTATCCAAAAACAACACCAAAACTGGAAAAGTCTGACTTGTAAGATAATCGTAAATTGTCAAGAAAGTAAATTTCAAACGGGGCTTTTATGTGACAACTGAGAGTAGGAGAAAGGCAAACCGAAACTATCCTATATAAAATTACTAGGACACAACCGGGGCTTCTACCTCAATTGGTAAAGGGTTCACAGCTGTGAGTTCCGCCACCTGGGCTCGAATCCCGGCCACTGAGGAATTAACATTTCGGCATCGCCAGGGACAGAGGACCGACATGTGGCAACACATGACTAGTCTGGACCACTTCTGTGGGGCCAGGATACCTCTGTATAATTCAAAAAAAAAAAAAATTACTAGGACAGGCCCGCCCTACGGGCGGAATAATAATTTAAAAAGTTAGAATAAATATTTTTATTTTTTATATTTTTTTATTTTAAATTTTTTTTTCTATATTTTATTTTTATTCTTTATCCAGTTTCATTCTCTTTACAATTAACTAAATTTTTACTTACAATTAATAAGATTTTTTATTTGGAATTTTATTATATTTTTATTTTGATAGTATAGAATTGCCAATTTATTTGTTTAATTTGAAGTTATCTGGTTTTATTCATACTCTTACATTATTTTATATTGTGTGTATCTTATCGACTATATAACTATATATTTTATTTTTTCACAGTTATGAATCTTTTTTATAGTTTATTTAGAATTCTTTACATAAATAACTTAACTTATCTATTTTATATAAAAATTATTCATTTTTGTTTTTATATTTTTTATTTCTGTATTTTATTATATTTTCGTAACAGTCATTTCTAATTTTTTATTATCTATTAATTTTTTATTATGATCTTATTTTCGTAGAAATTTTTTTTAATCTATTAACTTTTCCTCAATAATTCCACTAATCTCTCAGATCACTTCGATCTGAATCAACCAGAGCAAAATTAAAGTTTAGAACTTTTAATATCTCATGTTTTTATAGGTCTTTAGCATGTCTCTAAAGTTCATATAAGTCATTTTAGAGAGCATTTTAAATACTAATTTTACTCTTTTTAAAAACATCTATATTATTAAACTGTGAAAAGTGCCAATCTGTAGAAAAAGTGCCAATCTGCACGGTTGTTCCAAAAAAAGTGCATACATTTGTACATTTGCATGTAACAGGGTTTTATTGTACATTTAAGAAGTTTTGGCCGAAAATCGAGAGCCAATCTGCACGTTTTATGACTTTGGGGTCAAACTAAAAATAAGCAAAAGCCAACGCACCATTATGCAAATACACGGAGGGCCAGATTGCAACATTAAAAGTATGGAGTTTAATTTAAGAAGATATTTCTCAATTTCAATAAAGCCGGGGTCAAAGAGTAAATAGCTGAAACTTCAATGGCTAGATGTGCAAACTATCTAAAATCCACCATTGGAGAGAGCGAGCTTTCCCTTCCCCAAAATTGAGGCTAATTCCGATAATGGCGATGGCTGAGAGCACGACGGAGAGCTGATAAGGCCTGGATGATAATCCCGTGGTGGATCAAAGCCGCGGAAATGGAGACTTGACGCCATGGAAGAAGCTTGGTCGCGGTGAAGCTCCGAGACGGTGAGGTTGAAGACGATTCGACAGGGACAAATCTGGCACTGGGAAGAGACCGTGGGCGACCGCTTCGGAGTAAGAGAGACCGCGTTTTCTTGGCAGATATTCGAAGATTAGAGACCACTCGAGACGGACCACAACCGCGAGTAGAAGAAGCCGCTCGGTAAGTCGGACAAAGTTGAAAGCTTCAGAGCAGCTTGGCAAAACGGGTTGGTGAAGTCGCCGTCATGAGTGTGAGCTGGAGATTAAACTGTACGGTAGGTTATATCTGGATCCTTATCGTCTCCGCTAAACGAAAGGATACGAAGAACACAAACGCATTCAACGGATTGACCTAGGGTTTGCGCGTACTTACTATTCGATGGGCCGCAATAAACAAATGATAATAAGCCTAAAAAATGCAAGCCCAGACGGAACACAAAACCAAGACGCATCGTTTCATTAAAGATGACACGTGTCGAACGCTCATCGACCGAATTTCTTATGTGGCAGCTGACGTGTCAGCAGGAGAGAACCAACTCTTTTTTATAGTAATAGATAATCTATACCATTAAAACCGAAAAATCTTTTTGAGATCACCATGGAGTTTAAAAGTATACTAGAATTTGACCCGTCCTTTCAAAAGGGCGGGCAAGATCTTTTTTTTGTTATCATCTTATGCATTGATCTTTCGGGTTTGTTAAATGTCTGGGATTATTATCAATCTTAAAAGTTTGCATTTTGATGATTCTCGTTGGGACATAAGATATTTATATATATTTTTTGTTGACAAATTTATTTAACTCGTCTTTTTGTTCACCAATATGTTTAAATATGATATTCGGTTTTGGTTTTGGTTTTAGGTTGTTTTTTGTTTTGGATTTCTATTTCAGTTCAATTATGATTTTTCCTTTTTTGTTCAAGAGATATATAACCGTTCTGTTATTTTTGAAATAAGATAATATATTTATATTTTCCTGACCCGGATATACGGAAACAGTTTTTTCCAACAATTTATTTACTGAAAATTAGAAATTTCATACATGTATTTTTATTAAATTTTTTATTTATAGATAATTAAATTAAAATTAATAAATATAATTTACTAAAATTAGAAATTTCATACATGTATTTTTATTAATTTTTTTATTTTATAGATAATTAAATTAAAATTAATAAATATAATTTTATGAAACTAAGATAATTCATTTATATAACCCGTCCTTATTAATTTACTTATATTTTAAAACTGTAAATTATAGTAAAATTTTATTTTTTATTTTTATCTTGGTCAAAGCTTACTTTAAGATTATATAAATTAACTATATTTCATTCAACCCATATCATACTATATTGAATTATGTTTAATATTTTAATTTAACTATGTAATTATTTATTATTTTATATATCTTAATTTACTATTTTGTTATAATACGTTGAAGTATATGTGGTAAAATTCATGAATGTATGTTAGTCTTTAGTTTTATGATTTGTAAAATATTTAATAAATGAATTAAGTCACTTTATATTTAGTTGATGTATTAATTTAATTATGAATATAAATATTATGGGTATTATTTCTTGTTCTGTAATGAAAGAATTAATATTTGTAAATAATTTTATTAATATTTATACTAATTTTATTATTTAAAACTAAATATTTAAAAGAATTTTATGTTTACATATTAAATAAAAAGATATTAAAAGATATTAGTAAAATAAAATCTTGGAAAATGATACTTGACAATATCTTCTTAGATATCTTATTCTGAAAATATTAAAATAATAGATTGAATATAGTATATATTAATAGTAGTTAAGTTAGTTGTAAGAGAAAAAATAGAATATAAATCAATGAAATTGTCCAATCAAGACTATTTGTAAGTAGATAAAAAATTTTCATGTATGTTTTTTTCATTAGGATTAATATATAGTTGTATATTTACGAATTAATAGACATATATAGTTATTTATTACATTAATAAATAAAATTTAATTTATTTGTAATGAAATTTTGTATTTATATAAATTAAATTCACTAGTTTATAAAAATAATATCTTAGTTAGTTAGTTCCCCTATTTAAGGAATTATGTATATTTAATTACAATTAAATTAGATATATAAATATATGAATATATATAATATGTTAAGTTAATTAGATTATTAGAGAAATAACCAACATAGACTTTTTTGATAGTCTAAAAAGTAGTCGATAAATATCGCTCATGTTTTAATAGTATTGATACACCTTAATGCCATTGTTTTATTTAAAATATATGATTTTTTATTTAAATCTTAATCAAATCGATTTAATTCTAACAAAATCTATTTAATCCAATAATATTTAATTTTAAACTTCCTTAAATAACCGAACAACAATAGAATCTCATATAAAAGTAAAAGTGACGAACGTGATGACGGCTAGGGTTTTGGGAGACGATTTTGAGGGTTTGGGCGAGGAAGGAAAGGATGCTACCATGGAGGATATCGGAGGGAAGGGAAGGCCACCGGGAGATCCACCAGATAATTCTGGCTCTTGGTTGCAGAAAGTAGTGGGGAGTAACGCTGGAGGGATGCCTGTTCCGGAGGAAGCCGTGGGAGAAGAGTTCGTGGAGTCAAGATTGAGATTGGAGTTTCCGAATGGTGAAGATGGAGAACCGGTGATAACGATAGAAGATGAAGTGTTGATGGCTATGAATAACTTGTGGAAGAGATGCATGATCGTTAGGGTTTTGGGGAGGAATGTTCCAATCTCGAATCTTAACAGAAAACTAAAAGAGTTATGGAAACCA
The DNA here is from genome assembly GCF_000801105.2 of Raphanus sativus. Taxonomy (NCBI): domain Eukaryota; kingdom Viridiplantae; phylum Streptophyta; class Magnoliopsida; order Brassicales; family Brassicaceae; genus Raphanus; species Raphanus sativus. The sequence goes on along the minus strand of NC_079512.1, from coordinate 2,991,854 downwards.
AAAGGGTCGATGTTTGTCATGGATCTTCCTAGACAATTCTTTATGGTACGTTTCGAGCTAGAGGAGGAGTATATGGCTGCCCTATCAGGGGGTCCGTGGAGGGCTTTTGGCAGCTATCTTATGGTACAAGCATGGACTCCGGAGTTTGATCCATTGAAGGATGATATAGTGACTACTCCGGTGTGGGTTCGCTTATCACACATCCCAGTTAACTTTTATCATAAAACGATTCTGATGGGAATAGCCAAAGGGCTAGGACGGCCAATTAAGGTAGATGGAACAACTTTGAAGTTTGAAAGGGCGAGATTTGCGAGAATTTGTGTGGAGGTCAACCTCAATAAGCCATTGAAGGGGTCGGTGATGATAAATGGTGAGAGGTATTATGTTTCCTATGAAGGGATCTCAGCCATATGCTCGACATGTGGTATGTATGGTCATCTCGTTCATGCATGCCCAAGAAATGCTACAGAGAAGGCACCGAGTCAAGTGAACAATCAAGCAATTGTTAATCATGTGAACACGGAAGCCAAAGAAATGGACGAGGGATTTATCCAAGGAAAACAGGCGAGGAGGAAGCCTGAACAAATGAGGCAGGCAGGAGGCTCGATGCAGAGTAATGAAGGTAAAAATATGGTGGGGAGTAAGTTAAGGGAAGCACGTAACGGGAACGCGGGGAAGGAAATAAAGGTATCCAATAGGTTTGGGAGCTTAGTTGAAGAAAGGGAGAAGGAGGAGCTCATCGAGGATACTGGGAGAATAGATGAGAATAAAGAGAATGAAGATACGGTGAACCTGAGCTCGAAAGATTTGAGTCGGGTTCGTGGAAAAGCTATTGCGTTTGGCCATAATGAGAAGAATATGCAGTTCACTGCAACTGAGAAGAAAGGAAGTGAGCAGGTTGTCCGATTGGGCCCGAAGGAGAAGAAGGGGAGTACTTTGCGAGGCCCATACTTTCAAAAGTCCAAATTGAAGCCTGTTGGGCCTACACGTGGACTAATTTATGGCCCAGCTAGAGGAGAGCTGGATCTATCGATGAGTGGAAAGAGACTTCGAGTGGAGAAGGAGAGTCTTGGCAGACCTGGTGGTGCTTTCGCCGGAGATGGAGAATCAGGGGAAAGGGAGAAGAACTCCGGTCAGGCTGGTGAGCGGAGGAACATACAGGAGATATTGGCACCGTCGGCGATTCCAACTCTGGATGAATCGGAAGATGGTGGAGGTCAGTTGGGAGAAGGAGCGAAGAGTATGGAGGCATAATATTTTGCCCCGGTGATTTTAGTGATCTATTACAAATATCTGATGAAGTGCATTCTTTGGAATTGCCGGGGGGCAAATAAACCTCAGTTTCGCAGATCGATAAGATACCTGATGAAGAAGTTCCGTACCGACGTCCTTGCTATTTTCGAAACTCATGCGAGTGGATCGGCTGCAGGACGGATTTGTCAACGTTTGGGTTTTGAAAACTCGTTCAGAGTGGATGCGTGTGGGCAGAGTGGGGGCCTTTGGCTACTATGGAGGTCAGAGATAGGAGAGCTTGAAGTGGTCAAGTCTTCTGAGCAGTTTATCCATGCTAGAGTAGGGAGTGGAGCTGAGGCAATCAATTTGATTGTGGTGTACGCTGCTCCTACTCCTAGTCGTCGGAGAGGTTTATGGGAGGAATTAGGGGAGATAATCCAGAATGTTGTTGAGCCGGTGTTTATTGGTGGAGACTTTAACACGATCGTGAGGCTAGATGAGAGAAGTGGTGGAAGTGGGGGGCTGTCGGAAGATTCACTGACTTTTGGTGATTGGATCAATGACATGTCGCTTATAGATATGGGTTTCAGTGGGAACCAATTTACATGGAAGAGAGGGAGGAAGAAGAGTACCTTCGTTGCCAAAAGGTTAGATAGAGTTTTATGCTGTGCTCAGTCTAGGTTGAAGTGGCAAGAGGCTAGAGTTACACACCTGCCGTTCTTGGCTTCAGATCATGCACCTCTGTACTTACAACTGACGCCAGAGGTTAAAGGGAACGCCTGCAGAAGGCCTTTTCGGTTTGAGGCAGCTTGGTTGAAGCACAGTGAGTTTCAAGATATGTTAATAGCTTCGTGGGATCCGACAATAGACACGAGAGAAGCTCTAGCGAGGTTGGCAGAGAAACTGCGAAAGTGGAATAAAGAAGTTTTTGGGAGTGTTCAAAAGAAGAAGGAAGATTTAGCCACGAAGATTAAAGAAATACAGGGCCAAATCGAACGTAACCAGACTGATGAGCTGCTGGCTGAAGAGGGAGAGCTACTTAAGGAGTTTGAGATAGTACTTGAGCAGGAAGAACTCATTTGGTTCCAAAAATCGCGGGAGAAGTGGATTGTGTATGGGGATAGAAATACAAAGTTTTTCCACACGTCGACAATCATCAGGAGGAGGCGTAACCGGATTGATATGTTGAAAAGGGATGAGGTGCATTGGGTTTCAGATGCTCAGGAACTAGAAGAGCTTGCGGTTAACTATTTCAAGAGGTTATACTCATTGGAGGATGTTGATACAGAGATGCAAAGCCTAATGGCGAGGGGCTTTATGCATCTCACTGGTGAAGATCATGCGCAACTGAATAAACCGTTTTCTGCAGAGGATGTGGAGAAGGCGGTTAGAGCTATGGGGAGTTATAAGGCGCCAGGGCCCGATGGGTTCCAGCCTATCTTTTACCAAAATTCATGGGAGACAGTAGGCGCCTCAGTGGTCAGATTTGTTCGTCTGTTCTTCGATACTGGGAAGCTACCGGAAGGGACCAATGATGCTCTGGTTGTTCTGATTCCGAAAGTGTTAAAGCCAGAGAGTATTACGCAGTTTCGTCCTATCAGTCTCTGCAATGTACTATTCAAGACTATAACGAAAGCTATGGTGGGAAGATTGAAGGGTGTTATGACTAAGCTGATTGGCCCTGCACAGTCTAGCTTTATCCCAGGCCGACTAAGTGTAGACAACATTGTGGTGGTGCAGGAAGCAGTTCATTCTATGCGAAGAAAAGAAGGAAAGAAGGGCTGGATGCTCTTGAAACTGGATTTGGAGAAAGCCTACGATAGGGTGCGTTGGGACTTCCTGGAGGATACACTTAGAGTGGCTGGTTTGAATGAGATCTGGGTCAGATGGATAATGGAATGTGTCGTTAGCCCGTCGATGAGTATACTGTGGAATGGAGAGAAGACAGAAGCCTTCAAACCATCACGGGGTCTCCGTCAAGGGGATCCGCTGTCTCCATACTTATTTGTGCTGTGTATGGAGAGACTTTGCCACATGATAGACGAGGCGGTGGTGGAGAAACGATGGAAACCGATAAGCTTATCGAGAGGTGGACCAAAACTATCTCATATATGCTTTGCAGATGATCTAATCCTGTTTGCTGAAGCATCAGTGTCGCAAGTAAGAGTAATTAGAGCAGTCTTGGAAAGGTTTTGCAGAGCCTCTGGGCAGAAAGTAAGTCTCCCGAAGTCTAAAATCTTCTTTTCTAAGAATGTGCCTAGAGAGCGGGGGGACTTGATAAGCCGAGTGAGTGGAATTGAGTCAACAACTGATCTGGGGAAGTACTTGGGAATGCCGATCTTACAGAAGAGAATAAATAAAGACACCTTTGGAGAAGTCCTTCAGAAAGTGGCGTCACGTTTAACGGGTTGGAAGAGACAAACTCTAAGCCTTGCAGGAAGGATAACTTTGACTAAGTCGGTCCTATCATCCATACCGGTACACTCGATGAGTACGATTTGTCTACCGGTTAGTATCCTTGAGAAACTGGATAGTTTATCTAGAAGCTTTGTGTGGGGGAGTGGACAGCACTTGGTATCTTGGGATAAGATTTGCAAACCAAAAGAAGAAGGCGGGCTTGGGATTAGGGAGTCTAAAAGTATGAATAAAGCTTTGATTGCTAAAGTGGGTTGGAGACTGCAAAATGATAGAGAGAGTTTATGGACCAGAGTGCTGCGCAGTAAATACTCAGTGGGAGATATGCATGACACATCTTGGATGACAGTGGGACGTACGGTGTCTTCTACTTGGCGGAGTGTGGCATCAGGTATCAGGGAAGTGGTTGTTCCTGGACATAGGTGGGTAATGGGTAATGGAAGAGAAATTAAGTTTTGGACGGATAGGTGGCTCTCAAGCAAAACATTGGGAGCAGATGTGATTGTAGACCTTCCATACGGTTTTGAAAATGTTACAGCTAGAGAGTTGTGGATCGTTGGTGGAGGCTGGGATTTAACGAGAATTGCTCCATTTGTAACAGAGGAGATACGACTTGAGCTTGCGACTGTGGTGGTTGATACAATAACTGGAGCGCGGGACCGGTTAGCTTGGGGAGAGACCCCAAATGGCCAATTTACAGTGAGCTCCGCATACAAGCTACTCACACGAAATGACATCCCAAGGCCGAATATGGGGGATTTGTTTAAGAAGATGTGGCGTGTGGTGGCTCCTGAGAGAGTAAAAACTTTTTTCTGGTTGCTTGGGAATCAGGCAATCATGACGAATGAAGAGAGACATAGGAGACATCTTAGTGGAACTGATGTGTGCCAGGTCTGTAAAGGAGGAATAGAGTCAATCTTACATGTGCTTAGGGACTGTCCAGCAATGTCAGGTATATGGATGCGAGTTGTCCCAGCTACGAAGAGGAGGACCTTTTTTTCAATGCCTTTGTTTGAGTGGCTTTACAGGAATCTCTGTGACAAAGAGGAAGGGAGTGGTACCCCTTGGGCTACGCTATTTGCGATAGCTGTTTGGTGGGGATGGAAATGGAGATGTGGGAATGTCTTTGGGGAGAATCGACTTTGGAGAGATCGTGTAAAATTTTTAAAAGATTTAGCTAAGGAAGTGATGTTAGCAAGGGAGGCGGAAAACGGGCGTAGAGCTGTGGGAAACAGGATTGAGATTATGGTAGGATGGAAGCCTCCCCGAGTGGGATGGATGAAGCTCAACACTGATGGAGCATCGCGTGGGAACCCAGGGCCGGCCTCTGCAGCAGGAGTCTTGCGTAATGGAGATGGGGAATGGTGTGGAGGTTTTGCAGTTAACTTAGGCAGATGCTCTGCTCCTTTGGCGGAACTTTGGGGAGTGTATTATGGTTTGTGGTTTGCGTGGGGGAAAGGTATTAACAGAGTAGAGTTGGAAGTGGATTCTGAGATGGTAGTGGAGTTTTTGACGACAGGGATTGGGGATGCTCATCCACTGTCTTTCCTGACACGGCTGTGTCATGGCTTCTTGACAAGGGACTGGTTGGTCCGAATAGTTCACGTGTACAGGGAAGCAAACCGCTTAGCTGATGGTTTAGCCAACCTGGCTTTTTCTTTTCCTTTTGGATTTCATAACTTAGATGTTGCACCTTTGGATGTTGTTGATTTAGTGCGAGAAGATGTTGATGGTTCCTTAAGGCCACGACAGATTCGACAGTAGTTTGAAGTTGGTTTTTTAATAAAATTGGGAGGCTTTCTCCCTTTTGCCCACCAAAAAAAAAAAAAAACAATAGAATCTCATATTTCAACTAGCCCTTAATTTTAGGATTGATTTGTTTGTGCATAATTGTTTTGATCTATTTTTAAAATTTAAAAATATTTTTAACATCTGAAACTAAATTATAATTAAAAATACGTGAAGGAGATTTTCAATATTTTAAAATATATATGTGTGTTTCAATAATCATTTAAATGACCACATAAATGTTAATTTTTAATTTTAAACAAAAATACAAAGATCACATTTAATAAATAATTTTGTCAACTTTAAAATTATTTAAAAATGTTACAGCTACTCATAATATTGAGACATATTATAAAACCATAGACATATTTATTTTCTAAATCAATATGACATAAATTTACTATATATATGTGCTTAAAATTATTATTTTACATAAATTTTAACTATTTAAAAATCAATATTTAAAAATTTAAGTGAAAGTTGGCTTTCCAAAATCAATCTACAGTTAACCAGTCACTACAAGAAAACATCGTGATTCTGACGGATATTTTCCTCGGTATGTCCTCGGAATAACGGTATTCCGAGGACATACCGACGAAAAACGTCGTCGGAAAAATTTGGTCGGAAAGTTCAGATTCCTCGGAAATCCCTCGGAAATTTCCGAGGAAATTCTGAGGACACTAGTTTCCGACGAAATTCCGAAGAACGTTTTTGAGGACCATTTCGTCGGTATTTCCTCGGATATGTCCGATAGAATATTCCTCGGAAATGCGTCGGTATATTTCCGAGGACATTTCGAGGACATATGCCCTCGGAAATTTCCGAGGAAATCTTTCCTCGGAAATTTCCGAGGGAATATTTCCTCGGAAATTTCCGAGGGCTGTGTCCTCGATAAAGTCCTCGGACATATACCGACGCTTTTCCGAGGATGTGTATCCCTCGGAATATTCCGACGACCCTTTCCTCGGAATATTCCGAGGGATACACTTCCTCGGAATTTTCCCAATTTTTTTTTTTATAAAATTGTAAATTAATTTGTTTTTAATTGGAATTAGAAAATATAAAATTAGAATTAGAATTGAAAGAAAACATATTAGATAATATTCAAAGTTGTACAAATTAAAATAAAACATTCAGAGTTTTTGAAAAAAAAAAAAGAAACTACGGGAACTGCTCGTTCGGGTACATTCTCTTCATCATTTCCATCATTCTCTCGTTCTGCCTCCTCGTTTCCTCCCATCCCGCCTGTTGATCCGCCATCCTGGTCTCCAACGCAGCAATGCGGTCATCCCTGTCCTTCAACTGATCCATAAATACTGCTGGATCAACTGAGGACGATGGTGCACAAGGAGGAACCGACTGGGATCGACGACCCAAACCGACCAAACGTCCCTTCTTCTTCGGTACCGACTGAAATAGAAAATAAATAAATTTAAATAATAGAAAAGATGATAAATGAAAATAAAATAAATGAATTGAACTTTTAAAGAAGAACATACCGATGCAACGATTTCGTTGATTCGAATCCGGGACAAGTTGGTAGAAGCCGTCGAAGTGGCGTCCATGTCGGTTTGAAGCTGAGATAGACGGATCTCTTCGTCTTCCTTCTGAGTTTGGATCAGGTCGATCACATCCCTCACAACACCATCATCAATCAGCCCAGTATGCTTGTTGGTATGCGCCTTCCTATATAGGAGGAGATCATCAACCGGCTCGCCATCATTTTCTTCCGCCTTGAAATAAACATAAGTTAAACAAACGTTAGAAATTAGAATAAATGCATAAAAAATAAAATAAACATATTTAAATAATTGGAAGAAAAAAAAATTGAACTTACCAAGCGATCTCTGAGAGTGGCAATAGTCTGGGCACCCAAATTGTGCTTGTACATGCCCTTCCCGCCACGATCGCTCTTGCGGTTGTTGGAGTTGGTCAAGGAGATTTCTTTCGTCTCCTCCTTGTTCCAATGCACACACAACTCCTTCCAGACGGTGGGGTTGATCGACTGCGGGACCTTTTAATAAATAAAAAAAATAGTTAAATAAATTCAAAAATAGTTTAAAAAACTTTTAAAAAATAGTTTAATAAATAAAAAAAACCTCGTTGGCGAGCCACTTCTGCTTCCACTCGTAGATCTGCTTCCCATAGTTGTCCATAACTTTATGGACGAAGGCGTTACGGATAAAGGGTGTATGATCGGAATGCCAGTTGAACTCTTGCTGGAAAAAAACACAATTAGTAGAAATTTTATATTAAAGATTAAAAATATAAATAAAAAATTAGAATACTTACCGCAAACTGACGAAACCACATCTGCTGGTCCTCGAGAGGGAAGTGAGTGAAAGTCGGATATCCCTTCTCGAGGGTCGATTTCATCATACGGTTGATCCACCCGCTGATCCCGTTCTTAGATCGGTCGAACCTAAAATAAGGAACAAATTATTAATAATGAATGAAATTTTAATGAAAGAAAAAAAAGACGTTTAATTACCATGTTTGACCGAGTCCCCGTGGCTCCGGAGTAAGATAGGGAAGATGCTCACGACCGGGCTGTTGAACCAACTGTTCAACAGTCATCACTCCCGGAACCACTGGAGGAGCAGGAGAGTGTGCAGCAGCGGGAGCAGAAACCGGAGAGGGAGATGTATGGTAAGAGCTCTGTGGCGATGAAGAATCCCGAGAGTGGCTGGACGAACCCCGAGAGTGGCTCGCCGTACCACCACGACCTCGTGGTGCGGAACGACGAGGTCGAACCCGGGGCTGATCACCAGTAGACCTGTAAATTAAAAAAAAAAGTTTTAGTCAATAAAAATTGAAAAAATATTTAAATACAGATTTTAATCACAAAAATAGTTTTAGTCAATATAAATTGAAAAAATATTTAAAAATAGATTTTAATCACAAAAATATAAATATAATTAGAAAAAATAGTTTTTAATAAAAAAAAGGTTTCAAAAATATTAAAAATGTTTAATAAGTATAGAAATGATTTTATAATTCAAAAAATAGATTTTATATATAAAAAACGTTTTCATAATTATTATTTCGATTTTTAAAAATCTAAAAAATAGATTTTAATCACAAAAATATAAATATAATTACAAAAAATAGTTTTTAATCATAAAAAGGTTTCATAAATATTTAAAATGTTTAATAAATATAGAAATGATTTTATAGTTCAAAAAATAGATTTTCTATACAAAAAACGTTTTCATAATTATTAATTCGATTTTAAAAACACAAAATTAAGAATAAACTTTCAAAAAACTTCTAAATCAACTCAATACAAACAATAATCACAATCAAACTCCCATTACACAATCCTACCAATCACCCTAAAAAAAATCTATCTAAAAACTTCTAAAATCATCACATCTACTTAAACCCCCACCAAATCGAATCTAATAAAGTGGGATAGGGTCCTTACATGATTTATGGATGAAATTGAAGAGGATTAGGGAGGATTCGCCGGAAATCGCCGCGGGAGAAGAGAGTGGTCGGCGGAGATCGCGAGAAGAAGAAGAGAGAAATGGGGAAGAAGAAGTGTTTAGGGTTTATAAAACCGAATTTCCGACGGAAAAACGGCCGTCGGAATTTCCTCGGTCCGTCGGAATTTCCTCGGAAATCAATTATTTAATTTTCGTGAAAAATTTGGCGGTTTCCTTTGCCCGGTTAAATGAAAACATTCTGAGGAAAAGAATATTCCTCGGAAATTCCTCGGTATATTCCGAGGAAATTCCGAGGAATACATGTTTGTGGTTTCAAAACATCAAATTTTTTTGCCCTATATCATTTTTTATATTAATGTAATGCATACCAATGATAATTGTTTGTTTATATGATCCTAAATCATGAAATAACAAAATTCTAAAATGAATTGTATGTATTCCCTTTACCATTCATTAAAGTGTATAAGTGTTTCTCGTATGTTGTGGGGATTTCGTTCATACATTCCGAAAACTGTTTATTATCGGGTGATACACCAATTTTTGACTTCATATTCAGTCTAAGTATTTTAATAAGGCTTATATAAGTGTTATTGAAACCGAAAAATGTTGTTTTCGACTAAAAAAACCTATATTCCTCGGAAAAGCCTCGGAATTTCCGAGGAAATTCCGAGGAAAACTTATGTTTCCTCGGTATTTCCTAAGAATTCCCTCGGAATTTTCCGACGCATTTCCGAGGAAGAGAAAACCCTATAATCAAAACCCTCAATTCCTCGGGATTTCCTCGGAAATGTCCGAGGCTTTTCCGAGGAACAGATACCCTATAACCAAATACCCTAAACCGTCGGAATTCCCTCGGAATTTCCTCGGTATTCTTATATTAAAAAAAAAAAAAAAAAGGCGATGCTACTCTGTTTCGGAGTCATCATCACCAGATGATTCTGAATCTGGATCTTGGTGAAACTCTCCAATCTCTGGTTCATCCTCTACGTGAACGACGGCTTCCTCTGCGAAATCGGTTAAATCGACTACAAGGCCAACTGCAGCTAAATCTTCTGCTGCACTTAAGTTGCCAGATGTGCTTGGTTGTAGTGGGTCTTCCAGCTCAGAACTTCCCTGAACTCGGCCTCTCGGGTTGAGTGATGTAACGGTGACCCATGGATCATCTCTGTTCCTAACCCGGGGATACTTGATATAACAAACCTGTAACATTTAAAAATAATTTGAATAATACACATGATGATGAATCATTCTGAATAATTGACATATGTATATTTAATTACCTGATCGGCCTGAGAAGCAAGAATGAAAGGATCATAATATTGCAGCTTTCGCCTCGAATGTACTGATGTAACACCAAATGCATCTGTTCTCACACCTCGATCTGGAGTGTTGTCGTACCAATCACAAAAGAAAACAGTACAACGCAATCCAACCATGCCCGGATACTTGATTTCCATAATCTCTTGTATGTTTCCGTAGTATACATCATCTCCTGATGCAGAACAAACGCCAGCATCATAAGTCGTGCTCGAACGTCTCCTCTTTTGCGTTGTGAATGCATATCCTCGAGTACAAAATCTCGGATATGACTTCACAACATACTTTGGTCCACGCACCATCTCGCGTATCCAATCATCAAATGTTTCACCTCTGGCCATACCAGCAGACACCTATATCAATATATGTGAATTACTATAAATATGTGATAAATAATATTTTAATTTGTTTAAAGCACTCACATAAGTAAGCATCCATCCAGCAAATTCTCTCTGCTTCAGTTCTTCTAGAGCCTCCTCTGTGGCGTATCTATATTCGAACCGCTTTTCTGCCATGAAAATCCTGTACATATGATGACAATAATGTAATTAATTAAGATTTAAATTTTAACTTGTTAAAATAAAAATTTGTAAGCTAATTTATTTACCTCTCATATTGAAGAATATCTTCGCAGTTGGTGAGCAAATATGTTTGCAAATGACTGCGCTCCTGCTCAGTAAGTCGACGGTCCTTTGGTTTTCCGCTAAGTCGTCCAACATCTGTGAAGATGTCTGGAACCGTAACATGATATGTTGCCCGTTCGCCTCTATCATCATGCCGAGCAGGTCTTCTGTTTTTGGTCTGCACTTCTGTTGGAAAGTAGTACTCGGCAAAGTTTGAAGTTTCTTCATTGATCATCTGTGCAACTATAGAACCTTCCACCTTACTTAAATTTTTCACCATCTTCTTCAAATGGAACATATACCGTTCATACAGATACATCCATCTATACTGCACAGGACCACCAAGTTCCAATTCTCTTGCCAGGTGAATAACAAGATGCTCCATAACATCAAAAAATGATGGAGGAAATATCTTCTCAAGGTTGCACTGAATCACGGCTATGTTAGTCTTCAAATTTTCAATACCTTCAAGAGTCACTGATCTCGTGCATAAATCACGGAAGAAAGCACTTATCCCTGCAATTGCTTCATGAACATTCCGTGGTAATAGTTCCTTGAAGGCAAATGGAAGGAGGCGCTGCATCATTACATGGCAATCGTGACTCTTCAAGCCCATAAACTTTCCTTCGTTTCTATCGACACAGTTACGCAAATTAGATGCGTAACCGTCTGGAAATTCCACATCGTTTGAAATCCAATCAAAGAATGCATCTTTTCCCTCTGCATCAAGTCGGTATATGGGAAAAGGAGCCCTACCATTTTCATCAACATGAAGTTCTGAACGAGCACATATATCGACTAAATCCAGTCTTGACTTCAAATTATCCTTTGTTTTACCTTGAACGTTAAGGATCGTGTTCATGAGATTGTCAAAAAAGTTCTTCTCAATATGCATGACATCTAAATTATGCCTCAGCAGATGATCCTTCCAGTATGGCAAATCCCAGAAAATACTCTTTTTGTGCCAGTTATGTAGTTCTCCAACAGCATCTACCGGATAACGCACGTGTCCACCGACGTCTGGCGTCCTATCTGCACCAAAATCTCTTAGTTGTGTCAACAAATCTGCCCCACAAATTTCCGGTGTTGGACTGTCAAACACCCTCTTGTTCTTCGTAAACAAATTCCTACTCCTACGATATGGATGATCAGGTGGTAGGAATCTCCTGTGACAGTCAAACCAACATGTTTTCCTTCCGTGTTTTAGTTGGAAAGCATCAGTGTTATCTTGACAATATGGACACGATAGCCTTCCATGTGTTGTCCATCCAGATAACATACCATATGCTGGAAAATCACTAATTGTCCACATAAGTACTGCCCGCATTTGAAAGTTTTCTTTACACGAAATATCGTATGTTTCAGCACCTTGAGCCCATAGTTGGTTCAACTCATATATTAGTGGCTGAAGAAACACATCAAGTGATCTCTTAGGATGCTCTGGTCCGGGAACGAGAATGGAGAGAAACAAAAACTCTCGTCGCAAGCACAAGTTTGGCGGTAAGTTGTATGGTGTAAGAATGACTGGCCATAGAGAATATTGTCTTCCACTCTTGCCAAATGGACTGAAACCATCAGTACATAATCCAAGGTAGACATTTCTTCTCTCATACGCAAAGTCGGGATATGTTGATTGGAAATGCTTCCACGCTTTTGCATCTGAAGGATGTCTAATCTCACCATCTGTTGAATGCTCCGCATGCCATCTCATTGGTTGCGCTGTGCGTTCCGACTGGTACAACCTCTGCAACCTTTCCGTCAGAGGCAAATACCACATCCTTTTATATGGCACTGGAACTCTTCCACTCGTATCTTTATAACGAGCCTTCCCACAAAATTTGCATGTAACCCGCTGTTCATCAGCCCTCCAATAAATCATGCAGTTATCGCTGCATACATCTATTACCTGATACGATAAACCAAGACCAGCTACCAGTTTCTGAACCTCGTAGTATGAACCAGGGGCTACATTATCCTCAGGTAGAATACCTTTTACAAAATCAGCAATCGCATCCACACAGTCTTCAGCCAAATTATAATCTGTTTTAATGCCCATCAGTCTTGTTGCAGATCATAAAGCTGAATGACCATCTCTGCATCCTTCATACAAGGGTTGCTTTCCAGCATCCAACATATCATAAAATCTCCTAGCTTGTGCATTGGGTAAATCTTCCCCTCTAAAATGATCATTTACCATCTGCTCAGTACCTACACCATAATCTACATCCGTTCTAATTGGTTCTTCTAACCTAACCGCAGGCTGAGGTTCGCTAGTACTACCATATTCATAATCAGTTTCCCCATGATGATACCAAATTTTGTAACTCCGCGTAAACCCATTCAAATATAGATGAGTCCAAACATCCCACTCTTTAATAACCTTTCTATTTTTACAATTAGAGCAAGGACATCTTAACTTACCTGTTTCTGCTTCCGGTTGTCGTTGAGCTATCCCCATGAATTCGTTTATACCTTGTTGGTATTCTTCTGTAAGCAATCTCGTGTTCGGATCCAAATGAGGTCGATCGATCCAAGAACGATAATAATTTGAAGAAGACATCTTTTTTTCAATCAAATTCGTGAGTAAATATAGTATGTGAGAGGATGAAGAAATGGAGTGAATGGAGAGGATGAGGGGTGCTCGTATTTATAGATGAGAAGCTGCCGACATTACCCAGGAAATTCCGACGGAATTCCGACGGCAACGGCTCCTTCCTCGGAATTTCCTCGGTAATTTGAAAATTCCCCAACGGCTCTCTAACGGCTATAATATATCCTCAGATTTTCGTCGGTTTTTTTCCGAGGAATATTGTTTCCTCGGTATTTCATAAGAAAATACCGACGAAATGTTGTTTCCTCGGAATTCCGTCGGTATATTCCGAGGAAATTCCGAGGAAACTCAAAATTTGAGTTTCCTCGGAATTTCCTCGGAAATCTCTCGGAATGTTCCGAGGATCTCATTTTCCGTCGGAATGTCCGTCAGAATCGCCTTGTTTTCTTGTAGTGAGTAGACATTTTTACAATTAATATTTAAAATACGTATCAAGTACAAAAGAGTCTTACAAATACATTTTTTATTTCTATTGTGATCTAACAAATAGGTTAATAATTTTATTTACAAAAAACAATTATGTGCTTTCAAAATATAGATGGAGATAGTCTTATATCTATCTATTCTATTAATACAAAAGTACAAAATTAGATTAACCCTTAGTTTTTCACTATATTTACATTGTCATGCCATTGAAATATTAAATGAAGCTATATTTAAGTATGATTGTATTTTCCTAATTTAAATAATAAATTTAAGCATTTAATGTTTCTCCAAATTTAAATAATAGATTTCCTGAACAAAATCTAAACCAAAATATATGTCCTTATATATTTCATACTAACATATTAAATATTTTTAATATTTATTAGTAATAAATAATAAAATAAAAAATCACACATGATAATCAATTTATATAACATCTAAATAAAATATATTTTAAAAAAAATGTTATATTAAATTATGTAATACATTTTAATTTACAAATATATATAGTATACCATTAGCACAGAGAAAAAATTTAAAGTGAAAGAAAATATTTATACGGTCACGGGTCAAGCTCTAGAAATGAACAAAAACAGCGCAACATTATTTTTCTTTAACAAATTTATTTTAATAGAAATTATAGTTCCAAATATAATTATATGTTTTATGTATTTATAATTTTATTTTCTTTGTTTTGAGAGATGTTAAGATTTTTGAATTGGAAAAAATTATGATCCACCTCTATATTATTTTAGTTAGGAAATTTAAAATTTATATCAGAATATTTTATTAAAAATTTATTTTAATTTTATTATAACTTCAATGATTAATTTATAATCTAAATTTATATATAAATATTACAAATACATCATTTAATATTAAAAAACAAATTAAAAGCATCAAATAAATATCCGTCCGGTCGGGCGGGGTCAAGATCTAGTATAATATTAAGAGGTCCTTAAGTAAATAAAAAATTGTATAAGTGATATATAATATATATATATATATGATCAATTATCCTATTTATTAAAGTATTTAACATAAAAAGCATCTAATTAATTCAAAGCTACATTTACCATTTAAACAATAAGTTTGCAGCATTTAATTCATAATCATAAACAATATTGTTACCATAATTCTAGATCTTCTATAATTTTTTAAATATCCTAATTTATTCTACAAACGGTTTTTTTCTTATAATATAAATTCATCGATTACATATTTCCTATAACTATAGGGATGTATTTGTGATGGAGTTGTGTTCATTTTCTTTGTAAATTAATGGAGTTGGTTTTCATGTGACAAGCTTTTTTGATAGGATTATTCAATTTGGATACTACACTGATAAGAAAGTCAATGAACTGGCGAAAACAATTTTGGGGTTAAGAAACTTCTCACTCTCTTGGTGTTAAGCATCTAGAGTTCAAATCAATTTTCTGTTTGTTATAAAATACAAAATTCTTTTTTTTTCCGAAAATAGTCGACTTTGACTCTCAATATACTTTCATTCAGGTTTTCCTAATGTATTTACTTTTCTCTATGAATGTTCTATTTATGTAACATCAATCTTTGAGTTTGAAATTCAAAATTTTCAAAATTTTGCACATGAGGTTTTTAATACATGTTATCACTAGAGTCTATATTATGTAGTTCCAAAAGCTTTCAGAAAAAATATGGTATTGAATTAGATGTAATACTTTCTTCTGCAGCTGGTAACAAAGATTCATTTTTTTTTAATTTTGGTATCAATTAGGTAGTCGTTGGTGCTAATTTAAATTTGGCCTATCATTTTTTATATAATTGGTGCCACTCCACTTTTAGTATATAGAAAAATATAGACAAAAACTAAATTTAATTAACACTATCAGAAAAATATGGCTGAACCTGGATGAAATAAGACCAAAGAAAGTATATGTAAATTTTATATTAATCCAACGTAAATTTAATTTGAAATATATCCCAATATAAATTTTGCTAAGAATGAATCAACTATTAAATCTTGGATGGAAATTTCTGATCATACTTAATATACTATAATAAATTTCATATACATATATAAATTATAGATAAAGTTATAAATTTATTACATAAAATATTTTTCAGCCAAAAAATAATTTCGCGCTTTAAAAGTGCAGATCAAAATGTAGTATATATTACTAAAAACTAAAGTACATTTTAGTACTCTTTGGAAATAATGATAAAATGATAATTGTTTGGAAATATGAATAGCAGATTAATTACTTCCTTTTATTTACACATTTAGTTATTGCATTCACAATAAATTAAGTACTTTTTGTATTTTTTATTTATAAATTTTACCACTGTATTTAAAATGAATTTAAATTAATTAATAACAATGGTTATTAATTTTTGTGGTGAAAAATAAAAACATAAACTGATATATATATATATATATATTAAACAATTTTTAAATGTAATATTTCCTTATTTAGTCAAATACTAAAATTTTGAGGGTTTAATTTTTAAGAAAACAAAATATTATAACATTAATAATAATTCATAGAAAACTAATGAAATAAAATAAAAATTTTAATATGTTGTTTCATTTTAAAATAAATTAACAAAAAAAACAGCATGTTAATATATGAATAGTACAATTACATCAAATTGCATCAAGTTCAAAATATTAATAAATATTTTGTACAATAATAAAAAAATATTATCAACATCTATATTATAAAATAATATATTTACTCTATATGTAAATTACAAACATAAAAATATAAATGAGATTTTTTTTTATAAAACCAACGGTTTATAAATTTACGTTGAACACAAATTAAATCAAACATATGCACGAGAGTGCATGTCAAGTTCTAGTTTATCATTTAGCTACTAAATTAGATTCTAACTAATTTTATATTTTGAAAATACTATAGTATAGCCTTCAGATTTTTTGTCACAAACTATATTCTAAGATTTAAAATGACCAAATCTTTAATTAAAGTTTAATATATACTTATACTCTTAGGATTAGCTAATTTAGACATTGGGATTCAGAGTTAAGGGTTTATGTTTTGGGATTAAGGTTAACATTTTATAAAAAATTAAAAATAGTTTCAAAAACCATTTCGAATTTCAAAAA